>NW_007361229.1:14686-16592 GCF_000149035.1 Colletotrichum graminicola M1.001
TTCTAGAAGCTTTCTTAGGTATACTCTGATAGTTGGCGCGCTTTTAATTGAGGTATGTCGTGCTGACAGTATAGTATGAGATAGTTGCTACCCCGATAGCTCCTAGAAGTACGTTAGTTTAGATCTAGAGGGGGATATCTAGGTTATAGCTTCTTCTTTTAAGCATAGTGTCTCTTCCTAAGGAGTTCTTAAATTAGTACGCTAATTAAATATTTTAGAAGTCTAGCGCTAGTTATAACTACTAATTTAATAATAATTATTAGTTTACTAGTAGTTATAAGACTAAGCTAGATAATAAAAAGTATTCTAAGCGTAAGAATAGTAGTAAAGAAGTCCTTTTATTAATTAACCTAAATATTAAGCTAATTTTAATTAAGTACTTTTAGCTTAATAATACTTTAAAAGAACTAAAGGTATAAGCTAGTAAGGGTAAAAAGTACTAAGACTTTATTAAAGGCAGTAAGGTAAACTTTAAAGAGAGTAATTCTATATATAACTTAGAGGTTTATTAGAGGATTACTTAAAATTAGGATAGTAATTTTATATTTTTACTAAAGTTCTTTTTAAAAAAGGTAGAGGTTTAATTAATTAGTTTCTTTATCTTAAAAATAATAGTAATAAGGTTAATAGCTAACTTAAGCTTCTTAAGTAAGGTAAGCTAGGGTTTTTAAGGTAAGAAAAATAGTAGTTATAGACTTCTTCTTATAGTTATTAATTACCTTAGTAAAATAGCTATAAGTAGTATAATTTCCTAAAGCTTTTTCTTAATCTATTTATCTTTTATACCTTTATATAAAATTAGTAAAAAAAGACACTTTAATTAAAAAAGCCTATAAAGCTATATCCTTAGTGTTAACTATTAATTAGTAGTGCTCTTAGTATACCTAAGCTGTCTTTAGCTAGCAGTAAGTCCTAAAGATTAGAAGTAATTTCTTTTTATAAGGTATTCTTATCTAGGGAAAAATAAAGTCCTTTAGGTGTCCTAGTAAATTTCTTTAACTAATTACTTATATATATAGCACTAGTAATTAGATCCCTAGAGAGTATAGTAAGCTAATATAATATACCTATAGAAGAAACTAAATAGATTTAGTAAGGTCCTTACTAATAGTAGTCTAGCTTTTATAATATAAATATATTAATTTTTCTTTAAATATTAAAAATAAGGACTAGGTCTTCTTACTAAAGTTAGGTTAATTAAAGTAAATATAAATAGCTTTTATTAAACTAATTATATATATAGGCTTTTTACTAAGTAATAATCTTTATAGTGTATTTAAAGTCCTAGTTAAGCTTTTAAAAAGCCTAAAGGTAAGTCTATACCTCCTCTTTAGGTGTCTAGATAAAGTCCTAATTAAGAACCCTCTAAGTAGTAGTACGCTACTTAATTAAAGTAATAGTATAATAACTATAGATAAGGTAGAAGGGCGTATACCCTAAAGAAGCTCTAATAGTAGTTTAATTTATAAAGAGAGTAGTTAGGAGTAGGGGGTAAATATCCTTTTAGCTTTAGTTTAACTAGATATAAAGTGTATATATAATTAGCTAATATCCCTTCTTAAGAAGCCTATTTACTTAAGGGTTATACACTAATATAACCTTATAGTACGTCTCATAGCGTTAATTTAACTTAGTAACTATACCTATATTCTCTTGTCCCCTATTAATAATTAGAGTGCTATAAAGCCTATAACAGCAGATAATATCCTCTTAAAGAAACTTTACTATATTCTTAGAGGTAGCGTTCTTAAGAATTCTTACCTTAATATAGCTAAAAGATTTATAGTAAGCTTTAATAACCTTTTACTTACTAATATCCTAAATATCTAGGTAACCCTAAGTAAATAGGTAGTAAATTGCTTTCGTAGAGATATAGGGGTTATCTATACGCATCGAATAAGCCTTT
>NW_007361230.1:0-15948 GCF_000149035.1 Colletotrichum graminicola M1.001
TATAAAAGTTATTATAATCTCTAATTATAAGAGAAGGCCTTATATAAAGTAGGTTAGTAATTAAGAATAGGTTTTTATTATTTAAGGTATATATATAGATAGCTAGGTAATATATTTATACCTTATTATAAAAAGTAAATATTACTTTCTCTTTTAGTACTAAAATAGCTAATTTCTAGCTATTTAGTATATTTACTTAAGTAAAAATAAATAAACTATAAATAAGATTAGCCTAAATTAGCTAAAGCACTTTAATTAGTATATAAAGTCTTATATAAAAAGTACTTATTACTTTTTAATCCTAAATAGCTATAATAGCTATAAATTAACTAAATTTAATAACTACTATAAAAAATTATTACTTTATATATTACCTCCTTATTTATTATATAAACTTTAGCTTCTTAATATAAGTTATTTTAAGTTATTAAAGTATTTATATAGTAAAAGAATTAAAAAGATAATATAAATATAAATTTTATATATTATAGAAATAACTTTCTTTTTACTTTAAAAGTAGTATTTTTTACTTTAATAAAAAGAATTATATAAGCTAGCTTTAGATAGGCTAGCCTTATATCTTTTAACCCTAAAGTAGTTATTTCTTACTTAGATTTTAAGCTAAATATACTAACACCTTTTAGCTTATATCTAACTAGCTTAGGCTTATAAGACCTAAAGACACTAACTATAGCACTAAAAAGTATATAAAGTACTAGGTTACTTAAAAAGAAAATCTAGAGATATTAAGAAAGCTTACTAATACTAATATATAAAGTAATTAACCTTTAAGCTAAAAGTATTAGTAAGTTAGTATATAGGCTTACTTTTATTAAGGCTAAGAACCTTAGACTTTATATAAGGATAAATATACTAAGTAAGTAGTAAAGGGCTAAAAAGACCTAACTACGTCTTAGAGGGTTACTTAATATAACTAAAGTAGAGGCACTATAAAGAGAAAAAGAGGGTGTTAAGGCTAGAGGTAAGAAAACATCTTAAAAGGAGGCTTATATAGAGGGTAGTAAGCTATATATATAATAATATAGTAATTATAAAAAGACTAGATATAATATATAAATCTATAAGGTAGTTTAGGATAGTAATAAAGAGTAAGGTAATATATATTTTTAATTAATTTTATATAATTTAGTTAAATTAACTTATAAAAATAATTAAAAGGTAAGAAGATATAGTCTACTTACTATAATTATCTACTTACTATATATATATATTACTAAGAGTACTATTATATAGTAATATCTTAAATAAGGCTACTTTATTCTTATATTATATTTCTATAGTTTACTCTTATTACTAATTAGCTATTAAAGAAGTAAACTAAATACGTTATTATTTTTCTTCTATTTTATATAAAGAAATCTATTTAATAACAAAATAGTTAAAATAATATCCCTAGGCTAAGAGGCAGAATGCCTATAGATTAGTTAATTACTAGATAATTAGTAATACGTTAGTCTAGCTACACTATATATTACCCTTTAGCTAGCTAGCTAGCTAAAGTAGCTAAGTTAAATTCTATATTTATAGATTTCTTTACTTACTAAGTAGTTAATTAATTAAATAATTTTATATTCTTTATTTCTTAAATAGGGCCCTAAGATAATTATTTTATAATAGTCTATTTAACGCTAATTAACTAACTATATATAAAAATATATATAGCTATTTTACTTACTTTAATAAGTTATAGCTAAGCTAAAGAAAAGCCTTTTACTTAAGGTCTATTTTTACTAAGTAGTACTTAAGAGGCCTAACTATAAGGTAGTATAACCTTATTACTACTAAAGGAGGCTAGGTAAATATATAAGTAAAATTATAACAAATAGCTTGATAAACTTCTACTAGTTCTCCTTAAGCTAGGTGTATATTTCTATTTATAGTAACTAAGGCTATAACTAGTAGTAAAAGAGAGAGTAGTTAAGGGTTTTTATAGATTTATACTAGTAAAGACAGTTAGTATTAAGGTAAGTAAATTAATTCTAATAAGCTATAAAGTTACTATACTTTATATAGTTAGTAAGGAGAATATAAAGCTCCTTATATAGTAAAGAGAGCTTAAAGGTAAGTTTAAAGTAGGTAATAAGGTTTTTTAACTTATATAAATAGTACTAGTTTTAGTAAGTCTTATACTACTAAATAAAGAAATCTATATTATTATAAAATTATACCTCTTACTTAATATAGCTAATAGTAAGAAAGTAGGTCTCTAGGTTAAGAGGTTTTATATAGGTGCCTTACTTTAAAAGGCTATTAGTTATTATAAAAGAATTAGCTAAAGGCCTTAATTAAGAAAAGAAATAATTATAAAATTAATTAATTAATTGATTACTTAGTAAGTAGAGATATTTATAAATATAGAATTTAACTTAGCTACTTTAGCTAGCTAGCTAGCTAAAAGATAATATATAGTCTAGCTAGGCTAACGTATTACTAATTAGTTAGTAATTAACTAATCTATAGGTATTCTACATCTTAGCCTAAAAATATTATTATAATTACCTCTCTTTTTAAAAGATTAAGTCTTTAGGCTATATACCTATTTTCTATTAATAGTAGTAAGATTCAAACTTTTTTAATTATAATAGTTAGGTATTAATAACTTTTATTTACTTATTATTAAGATTTAATAGTAGTAAGATTTAAATCCTTTTAATAATAATAGTTAGGTGTTAATAAACTTTATCTACTTATTAGTAAGATTTAATAATAATAAAATCTAAACCTTTTTAATTAATAGTTAGGTATTAACAACCTTTATTACTAGTTAATTAGTAATTAGTTAGTAAGTAATAACTTTTATTTACTTACTAATAATACTTAGTATTACCTGTTATTAAATATATTAATATTATAATAACTAGCTTCTACTTAGGCTACTATTATTAACTATTTCTTACTATAGTAAATAGTCTTTATATACTTCTTTTTATAACAATATATATATATAGTCTTACTATAATACTTCTTAGTATTATAGCCTATTTTACTATATATATTATAAGTAGTTAAAATAGGCTAGCCCTATTAGGTAATATCCTTTTACTCATAGCTTACTAAGTAGTAAGAATTTAATAAAGCTTCTTATAAAGGTCTAGCTTAAAGCCTAATTAAGTACCTAGTTAGCCTAAACCTCTTATAGTCTTTTAGCCTTAAAGGTAACGTCTCTTAGTCTCTAAGTAAAGTGCTTTTACTAGATTAATACTTATTATAACCCTAGTTATAAGTAGTAAAAAAATAAAAAAGCTAAACCTAATTTTCTTCTTAATTAGTACTTAAGGCCTAATAAATTACTAACTACTTAGTAAGGAATTATAATAGTAATTAATTTACTTATTAGGCTTTATATAGCTAGCTATAAAGATAATACTTTTAAAGTACTAAATTAATATATAATTAGTAAATAAACACTTTAAAAGTAGCCTAAAGCCTTCCCTTATTATTACTTTCAGTAGCTTAATAATTTCTTTATTATATTTAAAGTGTTAAAGTTACCTTTATAAAACCTTATTTAATATAGTAGCTTTTTAATTTTATTAGCTAAAGCTAATTACTTACCTAAATAGCTACTAGCTAATTTACTACTTACTTTAGTATGCTATCTTCTAGTAGGGTACTATAAGTATATACTAGTAGACACTTACATTACTTTTTAGCTAGATAGGCTAGGTAGTTAGTAAGTAATTATAAAACCGCTATATTTTAATTCTAGATTATCTATATTAGCTTTATAATAAATAAAGCAAATAAGGGTTTTAATTATTTAGGTTAGTAAGTAGTTACTAAAGATCTAGTTAATTAGATTAGTTAAGGTTATATTAATTTACTCTTTATCTTTTAAGATAATTACCTTATAGAGGTTAAAGTTAAATAATTATAAGAGGATTAGCTAAGGGCCTTTATTAGAGAAAAAGATAGATATTAAATTAATTAATTAATTAATCAATAAGTAGGGGTATCCATAGATATATAATTTAACTTAGCTACTTTAGCTAGCTAGCTAGCTAAAGGGTAATATATAGTCTGGCTAGGCTGACGTATTACTAATTAGCTGGCAATTAACTAATCTATAGGCATTCTGCCCCTTAGCCTAGGGATATTGTTATAGTTATCTTGTTTCCTAGTATATCCTTATGCTTAGGCAACTACTATACGTCTACTAGGACTATCCTATTAGGGGTAATAAGGCCCTATCCCTATAGTAGGCACTAATTATAACCTTATAAAGGTTAAGGTATGTATAGTACTTCTATTTATGCTTATTTTTGCGTATACTAGAGGTACTAGCAGTTTCCCTCTCTTTAAAGAGCTACGCTGTAAGTTAGGTAATTATAGATTCTTATTACGTAAGTGTAGTGTAGAGAAATAAGTAAAGATAGGGCCTTACTGCCCCTAATGGGATAGAGTAGAGAGCTAGGCTGCAGAACTTTAGGAAGGCTGACTGCGAGGGGTTAGCAGGGGCGCTATTGAGGCAGTGGATAGCAGCGTAGTTGTTAAGGCACACGGTTATCCCTGTGGTGTTAGGGTGCTGTCTAGTGAGGTAGAGAGCAGCAGACAGGCCAGCCGCGGCGGTGGCGGTGATGCCGAATAGGGAGTTAAAGATCCGGGGAATTTTGACGGCGGAAAGCCCGAGGGCAGAGCTATCTATAGTGGTGAGGGGCAGAGGGGGAGTAGCGTTAATTTGACGTAGGCAATTTAGAATTTCAACATATCTAGGCCCCTTTAAGCAAGAGCCCCACTACTACAGCCACACAGTAGGCCCACCTATAAAATCTTAGTATAGAGTACAAGCTAGGTAAGACCTAGAGGTAAGAAATAGAGGTAAAAAACAGAAGTAGCAAATAAGGAAAATAAGGAAAATAAGGAAAAATAAGTTGTCAAATATAGCGAAAGTACACGTGAATTCACTGTCAAATGCACGATTGCCCTACGGCGAATCGCTGGGGAATGGGCGGTGAAATCGCCCCTCTTCAATGGTGATTTCACCAATAATATCGCCAGGATTAGTCCAGGATTTCCTAACCAAGAAAAAGGGGGATTTCCCTATTCCCACAGGATTTCGCCATAGTTACATATATAACAACACAATTAATTAACTATTACAATCCCTATCTTTAACATAAGTAAGATATAAAAGGGATAGTCTTAGCCTATCTTGACCTAGAGCGTAGTGTAGGAAGTAGGGTAGGATAGACTATTTTAACCCTCTCTAGTAGAGCTGTTTTATACCTTATCTCTTTAATTACTAGGCGACCTTCTTTTTACTAAGGGCGGGGTAGAGCTAATGTATTTATAGTATTAAGTCTAATAAGCTAATAGTTTAAAGACACTTCTACTTATATAGCGTTTTACCTATACTAAAGGTACTAATAATCTCTACTTATATAGAAAGGTACATTATAGTCTAAGTAGCCCTACTAAGTTCTGTATTACTATACCTACTACTTATTACTAAATACCTCTAGCTATACTTATAAAAGAAATATAGTATAGATACCGTAGCCACTAGATAAACTGACATACTGGCAGTATTCAAGCTAACGGCAAGGGCTTTAGCTGCCGCTATCTACGCTAAGTCTCTTATAGAAGGCGGTGGGTGGGAGGGAGGAAATCCAATGCCAACCATAAGTCAATTTGCTAGCCCTTGCCACCTAACTTGCTTCTGACGCACATGACTAACCCCTGCTGTTGCCACTTCTAGATCCCTGCTTTCTACTAACAAACCATACCCCTTGCCGTTAGCTCAAGTACTAGCGGTATGTCAGTTAATCCAGTGCCTACGGTAGTAGTATCTTAATTAAAGAATAGTATAGTTTTTATAGAAATTATATAATAATATTAGATTTAGTGCTGTCGGCTAGTAGGATACTAATATAAAATAGTATAGGTACTGTTATATACTACTAAATATTTAGGGTAAAAGTGGAGGGGGGCCCACCTTAGCAAAAATGAGGACACCTAGTAATTAAAGGGACAGGAGGTAGTACTTTTGTAAGCATAGGCCTACTGTGGCTGTGTAGCAAAGCCACCAAATGCAGTTAGATATGTCAAAATACTAAATTGCCTACGTCAAATTAACGCTACTTGCAGAAGGGAGGGAGGTTTACTACCCGCCGCGTAAAAACAAAAACGTTGTCTAATTAACCTGTTAAAAATCGCGTGCTAGAAACGCCTCTTGACTTGTGAAATTCTGCTTTTTACTGGTGGATTAGCAAGCTGAAGTGGAGTTGTCGCCGGCAGGAACCCTAAAGCACAGTACTAACTCCCCCACCCTATATCCGAACCACCCCCACATCCAAACCACCATCATCACCACCATCGCCACCACTATCACCACTTATTTCACCATCTCTGCTGCCTACCTATATGCAACTTTCGGCCTCGCTAGGCAATTCGGATGCCCTGGATTCATCCGGACTATCTATATTGCTGGCATCTAGACTCTGCGCCCAGATTATATCCTCTATAGTGGCAAAGGTGCTGTTAGGCAATAGGCAGACCTTTTTCCTCTTACGTGACTATATATTATCTAACTAGGCCTATAATAAGTTAACTTACCTCTCTAGAAGGGCTGCTCTAGATACCTACTTATTATATCCCTTTTGCACCTTTCTAGATAGGTAACAGATAGTATAGGTATCTAACCTATCCTTACCTAGCTAGGTTAACTAGTGTAATTAATACTATAGATTAGTAGATTAATAGGGGGTTAACTATAGGATAATAGATTTAGCTTTATCCTACTGTTAGCTACTAGACTGCTGGCTGGCCTGGCTGGCCTAGCTGGCCTGCTAGGCCTTAGTGACTAGTAGGTTAGATAGAGGGTGCCTTCTAGATACTAGCTATAACCTAGCAGCCCTCTAGCTACTCTTAATATTAATATCTATAATAAATACCTTATAGGCCTTAAAATAACACTCTAGAAATACCCTTTTGCTAGTAATAGTTAAATCTATTACCTAGTTATCTAGACATCTAACCCTCTAGCAATAGGCCTACTTTAATAGGCTAAAGATAGCTATATCTAGAGGCTAGAGGATAGTAAAGGTGTATAGCAGTAGAAATAATAGATAGATATAATACTATTAGTACTTTTATATAAAGTTAATAGTTATATAGCTATAATACCTATTAAGAACTAGTAGTCTAGCCTCCTCTAGCTAGGTAGGCCTAGTATATAGGATAAAGACCTCCTCTAGCTATTTAAGGGTAGTATTATTAGTTATCTAGCTATTATCTATTACTATAAATTATTAAGCCTTATATCTAGATAGGTTAGATAGGTTAAATATAAACTACTAGGCCTAAAGTAACTTACCTTTATATATAAGTAAGGGGGGTAAGGAGCTCCTAGCAGCAGACATATACTTAATAATAAATACCTATACCTAGGATCCTAGCTGCTTTTTCTAGATATATTATAATATTATAAAGCCTAACACTAGCCTATTAACTCCCTTACCCTTTATAATACTAGTCTTATCTATATTCTATCTGTTAGATAGATAGATACCCTAGATAGTAAGGATACTACTAAGGCAATAAAAGAAATCCTAGATAACCTTAGGGGAATAAGCTGCCTATTACTAGGCATTAATTGCTCTAGATTAGAGGGTTCTAATAGATAGATTTTACTATATAAATCAGGCTATCTATTTCCTCCCTATAAGAGGATACCTATCGCCTATTATACGCTCTGCTAGGCCTTTTACTTATTAATAGGTAATCTGCCTGCTAAGGGAAGCTTAGAGGGATATATAGGCAGCTAGATTATCCTCCTAGGCCTAGGATAAGTGCTGCCTATCTTTAAAGGCAGTATTCCTGCTTTACCTGCTAAAGTATTAATACTAAAGTGTTACATATAGTATACCCTATCTATAAGCAGTAGCCTAGAGGCTATACTGCCTAGACTGCATATCTAGGAGGGCCCGTTGGAGCTCATCTTCGGAATATTGCTTCATAATGGGTTAAAGAAGGTATCCTGAAAAAATGGCGTTATTTGGCGATAAATGGCAATTGTTGTGATAGTTTGAAAAAGGTAGTGGTGTTAATGAAGGAGGGGAAATGCGGGAATTTTGGGTGGTTCGGATGCGGGGGTGGTTCGGATATAGGGTGGGGGAGTTAGCCCATAGGCCCAATTACACAATAATAGGTAAGGGTATCGGCGAGCGCGACAGCGGGTAAGAAGACTAGGAAATTAGCTACAATGCATATGCCAGAAATTTAGAGTTGGGGGGGGGGGGGGGGGGGGGGGATGTAACATGACGGGGAACTTTTACTCGCCCCTGTCACCTTTGTCTTTTCTTAGTAACTAGAAAATAGAATGTCTCTTTACTTAAGCCATACTTGGACTTCTCAAGAGTCAAACGACTTATAAATACTAAACTACTAACTACTAATTGCGCGTCACCCCTCCTTATTATCATCGCCATCATCACTTAATCCTTCTACATCGCGTCTTCTCTTATTATCCTCTAGGTTAACTAATTCTCTTATTACCCTCTTAATCAACCAAAATGAAGATCACTGCTTTAGCACTTACAGCGCTTCTATCTCAGGGTGCTCTTGCAGTTGCAATGCCTGGATTTGGCTTGGGCTCGAGCTCAAAGTCACAAAACAGCCCTTCAACTTCCGGCCGGCAAAGATGGAAGTGCCGGTAAGTTTGTCACTATGCTTTCTGTTTCAACTTTATATGTATACTGACATATAGAAGGTCCGTTACTGGGTTCTTTACCGACTACGAGGATACTGAAGACACGTGTAAACATACAAAAGTCAGGTGTATTTGGATGGCTCAAGACGAAGAATGCTATTGTGATTCACTAGCACAGAAAGCAGCCTTTGAGAGTGTTAGTTTTTTACCTCCTTTTGAATATTCATACTAACAAAGATAAAAGCATTCTAGATATAAGCCTGTCTGTAAGCTGGTTTCTTAGAGCTATTAGACCAGCGTGTTACGGCTAGATCCCCATGTAAAGGGGCACAGCCTACACATCAGCAAACCTCCAGCGAAGGAGCAGATTAAGGCCGGGCCAGAGATAAGGGCAGATAACCAAGGTCTATTTCTACTGTCACAAGCCCGGCTCTCGCAGATAGTCCGGATCAAACCGATACACAGACAATCTACTTAGACGTATTTTTGCCTTTGCTCGTGCCAGTTGTTCGTTGCTTGCTTCACTCCTTCGTTATGCCTACGTTGTTCGCTTACTGTATCGCTTTCGCTGCGTCTCCTCACGTCACCGTCAATCATCTAGACCCACGGCTCTCACAGCCCGTTCTGTTGAAGCAAGTAATTAGCAGCGATAACCTTACGTTAATTAATTGTTCTAATTGTCTGTAACTGTCTCTGTTGCCCATGGCCATCGCCAATCGGCCTATTAAGGGGCAAATGTTCAGATCATTATTTTCCCTTGTTTTAGGTAGGGAAATCTATTCAGGAAATAACTAGTGTATTTAAGTCAAAGCACCCACTTTCCGATCACCCCCACATTGCGATCATGCATATCCACCCCCAGCCACCACTAACCACCTTATATATATTATTACCACTTTTACAGTCTATATCTAAATAACTTCATTTTTTTATAATATATTCTTTATTACCCTGGAGTTAAATATACTAAATCTGATATTACCTAGGCAGCAGATACTGTTACTACTAGCAGCAGTATACGCTAAGTATCTAAGACCTATAGTATCCCTTTTACTACCCTCTAGAACTATTTATCTAGTACCTAAAAGAGGTCAGCTGCCTTTAAAGACCTCTAGTGACTATTAGCCACCTAGAAGGCTAATCTAGCCGTTTAGGTGACTGCTTAGGCTGACCTTAGGCTGCTACTAACCTATTCATAACTAAAGGACTTTACCTAGTATATCCTCTAAGTAATAGGGGATACCTAGCCTCTAGGTAAAAGGTAAGTAGATAGCTTTATTAGAAGAAACCTATTTATTAAGGTCTAAGAAAGTTAATTTATTAATTTAAGATGTATTAATAAGGTATCTACTAAGGTTATTAGGTGTAAAGGGGCTGGCCTACTAGTGTAGGCAAAGTACGGCTGCTAGCGTATCACGGCCTTTAGTATTTGGCGGGTGTAGGCCTGGCCCTGTAGGTCCAGGCGTACACCCGTCACAACGCTACCTATTGAGCCATTAAGCCACCTGGCAGAATAGTCAAAAGGTACGTAACTACAAGTTAGTAACTTGTAGTCTAGCAGCACTTATAAAGGTAACTAGCTATAGGTATTGCCTATACTAATTAACTGGGCATAGCCTGTAATATTAGGGACTAGTTTAAATATCTTACTATACCTTATATTTAAGGTATCTACCTAGCTAATAAATATAATGGAGATAAGACTAGTATCCTTAAAAGTAAAAGAGATAATAGGCTAGTGCTAAGTAGGGCTATAATAAAGGTAGTAAGGAAAAAGCAGCCGAAATTAAGAGCCTAGGTATTAATTATTAAGTATATATTTACTAAAAGTAATACTATTTATCTCTTAGTTATATATAAAGGTAGGAGGGTTTAGTAGTAGTAGTTCTCTTTAGATCTTAATTTATATAATAAATAGGAATTTATAGTAATAAAGAATAAATAGACTACTAATAATACTACTATTAAATAGTTAGAAAAGGTCTTTTTTTCTTAAACTAAGCCTTTTTAACCTAATTAGGCTAGACTACTTATCTTAAATAAGTATAAAAGCTATATAATAATAGATTTTATATAGTTATACTATACTAATAATATCTATTTATTATTTTTACTACTATATACCTTTTATATTCTCTAGCTACTTAACTAGTTAGTCTTTAGCCTTATTAAGGTAGTATATTAAAAGAAGCTTAAATATCTTAGTTAGTAAATTAACTTTACTATTATAAGTAAAAAGAACTTTATTTCTTACTATTAAAAGGCTTACTTAGCTAGGTTATTAAAAAGTAATATTAAGGGTAGCTAGAAATATACTAAGTTATAGCCTATTAGTGTTATAAAGCTACTTATAAATAGGCTACTAGTTAAAAAAGTAAAAATAATACTATTAATACTATAAACACTACTTAAACTAGCTACTAAAGATATATCTATAGCCTAGAATACCTAAAGTATAAATAACTAGGTATTAGCCTTATTAGTAGTAAAGTGGTCTACACTAAGAAAGGTAAAGGACCTTAGGGCCTAACTATAGCTTTTTAGCTAGCTAGAATAAAATATTACTACTTAATGCTAACTATTTAGAAAGGTTAAAAAAGGCTTCTAAGAGTAGTTATATATACTAGCTACTACCTAGTAAAGAATTAGCCTTCTAGAAGCCTAGGTTACTAATAGTAAAGTAAGGAAACAGAAGGCTATTTATATAGATCTTAATATAAAGTTTATAATAATTAGAGAGGTGTAGTAGGCCTAGATAGAGGCTAGGGATGTTAAAAGTAATATAAATAAATCTAACGTATCTAATTTACCTAGTAAGGCTAAAAGTTATATTATTATAGTATCTAGGTAATATTAGTAGTTAATTAAATAAAGTAGTAGTTATTATAATAGTAATGCTTTTAGGTAATGATAATATAGAGGTAATTAGAAAGTAGGTGCTTTAACTTATAGCTAATTACCTTACCTTACGCCTAGGTATTAGAGGTAAGGATAGTATTAAGTAAAGAAGTTAATAATAGGTATAGTTAGGGCTTAATTATAATAATTATTTTAATTTACTTCTTCTAACCTCTAAGTCTTATAGAGTTTTCTCCTTTTTATACTCTTTTAGTAACTAGTTTCTTTAGTCCTAGCCTTACTTTAGTGTCCCCCTAGGGCCTTACTTTAGGCACTTAATATCATCTTCCCTTATAAGGTCCTGCCTTTAGGACCTTAATATTACAGCTAGTTTCTAGACAGTAGGGTTTCTGCTAATAGTAAGCAGAGGTCAATACTTAGTTAACAGTGTTTGTTATGCTTACTAGTCTTATTAATTACTTAGTAATTAGTAAGGTTCTTAATATTGTTAAGTAGCTTATATAGGTCTTTATCTAATAAAACACTAAGGTTAGATACTAAAAGGTATTTAAATAATATATTATAAGTTAATTACTAAAGAGCTATAGAAGTCTATCCCTAAGTGCGTCTAAGCTTATCCTATATATAAGTCCTAGCTGTCTCTTAAACTGCCTGTTATCTAATTATTATAAGGTAAAATAAGCGTTCTCTTAGGTATCTACTAGGTGCTTATCTTATATATAAATAAGTGCTTATTCTTTATCTTATTTTATACTTATATTTATATAGCTTATACTATAGTTTTTTATTTTAAGAAGTTATTTATTTATCTTTATCTTTTTATTTATATAAATACTATTATTACCTATTATCTACTTATTAGGTAGAGGTAATATAGTAGAGCAGGGTAGTGCAATTAGCCTAAAGCAAGATAGTATGCAGGCCGATTAGAAGATCTTAATCCTAATTAAGTATAGAGATATAAGCTAGCGTTAATAGATTTAAAGATAGACATATATAATTTATCCTTTATACTTATACCTACCTTCTAATTAAACTAAAGCCTGTCTATAATTTACCTTTAATTATAATAATATAAGATAATTAGGAGTAATTACCTACCTAATTAAGGTATAATTATACTTAATCCTATAGTTTAATACTTATAATTAACGTTAATTCTAAATAGATTAATATAATTTATATACTAATTAGTAAGGAATTTTATGTTACTTTTAATAGTTATAGTGTTCTATATAGTTACTACACTATAAAAGTCCTTTATACCTTATACGCTTATAATAGTCTCCCTTTTTAGAAGATTAACTATAGGTTTAAACTAATTAGAGAGATATCTAGTTAAGTATACTAAGTAAGTAATTATAAAAAGTAATAATAATAAGATAATAGGATTATAAAAAGTAACTAATTATAAAAATAAGGAAAACCTTAAAAAGATAATAAGATAATAAAAGTAATAAATTAATAACTTAGATAGTAAAAATTACCTAATTATAAGACTAAGATAATAAGTTAGAACCTTAAAGGTTACTAATTTATAATAATAACTAAAATAGATTATAAAAATACTAAAGAAGCTAGATAAAGCTCTTAAAGGTCCTTATAAGTAAGGTAGTCTGTTATAATTAGTTACTTATAGTTAATTAATATAAGATAGTGCCTTAAGAATTACCTAATTTAGAGATATAAAGCTATTAGCCTTAGGACTCCCTATAAGTATACTAATTTAAACACTTATTATAACTTTATAAAGAAATTATAATAAATTAAAAGACCTTCTTTATTAAAAGTTAGTTAATAAGTTTAGTAAAAGCTAAAGATAATTATATAGATTTTACTAATTAAAGGTATAACCTTAGTTTAGATAATAAGATAAGTTACCTTAGCACTCTTAAAAAAAATCTTAAAAAGTTTAAATTAGTATATAATTATTAAAATCTTTAACTTAATTAATAAGTTATATACTAAATAACTACTAACTTATATAATAAGTAATAACTATACTACTTTTTCTTAAGAGGCTACTCCTAAGTATACCTTAGGCTTAACCCTAAATACTACTTTAGTAAGAGGACTAGCCTTTACTAAGTATTAAGAGCTAAAGAGAATTAATTTTTCTAAGGATAAAGAGAGTAGTAATACTTCTAATCTTCTACTTATAGTACCTAATTAGAAATAAAAACCTCTTTTTATCTCTTAGGAACTTAACCTTTCTATAGATACCCTCCTTACTACTCTTACTGCCTAGATTTAGCCTAAGGTCCTATAAGTAATAGTAAATATAGTCCTTAACTAAGGAGAGAACTTAAACTTTTTTAAGATACCTTTTTTAGGCTAAAGTAGTACTATAGTTTTTTCTAGAGATAATATTATTAACTTCTTAAAAAAATATAAAGATTAATATAAGCTTATATAAGTATTAGACTAATTAAGAGGTATACTAGTAGCTTACTATATAGGGGGAGATTATTAAACTTTAGTAAAGGATATAATTAAGGACTTACCTTAGGTCTAGGCTAAGGCCTATCTCTTAAAGGAGTATAAAAGACAGGACGCTAATTAATTTCTAAATAAGAAAAAATAAATTAAGAAGGTTATAAGGGGATTACTAATCTTTAGCTTAGACTTATACTTAGCTAAGGCATTTTTTACTAGCGTTAATAATATAATTACTAGGGTAAAGTAATAAGGCCTTTATATAATATTAAAAGTAAGAATATCTTTAATATTCTTATACTTCTTTATTTTATATTTCCTTTATTATAGAGGTTATATATATAAGATATATATATATTTTTAATCTACTAACTTAGTAGACTAATATATATATTAATTACGTAAGTATATCTAATTACGTAATTAACAGAAGATTAAAGAAGGTACTAGAATGTCTAAGATCTCTTAAGATCCTACTTTCTAACTCTATCTTACCTATAAGGTTATTACTTTAAGTTAGGGTTATTTAGTTAAGTTTATTATCTTACGCGTCTACTAGGTTAATTTATAAGCAGCTTACGTAAGTATAGAATATTCTAGTAAGCTAAGTATAACTATATAAGGGCGAAAATACTTCCTGTTTCTAGCTTCCTTTCCTTTTTTCTCTAAGTAAGTAAATAGTTAATAATCTAACTACTATACTCTCTTTTAACTATATATCCTTATATCCTCTATTTATCTACCCTAGGTATAAGTATTTATATCTCCCTTTTATCCTATATTCTTGCTTCTATAGGATATATCTTTATATAAGAGATATACTCTCTTATATTCTCCTAAGCTAGAACTCTCTATCTAAAAGACTAGCTTACCTGTTATACTAATAGGTTATAAGCCTAGGTAATATACCTAGGGTTTTAATATTACTATAAGAGTTATATATACTCTTTAGTAGCTTATTTATCTATAAAAGTAGATCCCTTATACTATCTTTTCTTTATAAGAATATTAAGGCTAAAAGAGTAAGCCCTTAGTATCTCTTATAACTAAAAGAGGTATTAAATATTTACTAAGAGGTTATATAAGTCTTAATAGCAGCTATAAATCCTCTAGCCGCCTTATATATATCTTATATAAAGATATATATTTATATAAAGAGGTAGAAAAAGTAAGACCTCTATAGGTTATTAAAATACCTATCTTATTTCTAGTTAAAATACTAGAAAAATAGTAGATCTTATTAAGGCTACTACAGGCTGTTTATTACCTTAAGAACAACGTCTCTAAGGAATAAATAATTAGAATTCCTAGACTACTTCTATTTATCTCTTTTTTAAGCTATTAAAGCTTAATACTTATTTTAAAGAAGAGATAAAATATAAGGATATAACTAAAGAGCAAAGAACGTAAGCCTTATTAATTATAAGGCAGAATCTTTAAAAAGACCCTCTATCTTTAGTATTTAATTTAAAGGATCTAAAGGATACTTTAAATATACTAAAACCTTCTCATAAGGGAACAGGCCCTGTTCTAAGGTAACAGTTATACTTAGAATTTTACGCTATTAAATTAGAGAATTATACTACTTTAAATAAGTTTATAAGCTCTTTTAAAAGTTATATCTCTAAATTAAATAACATAGGGGCTAAAATAGAAGATATAGACTAAAAAACGGTCTTTATAGCTGCTTTAAGCAGTTATTTTCCTATTTAGGCAGAAAGATAGAGAAGTGCTTTAAGAACTAAAGAGCCTCCTTCTCTAGAAGCCCTTATTAACAATATATTAGATAAAAATCGGCGTGAAAACAATACGCCTATATCTAATAATTATGGTAGAAATAATAATCCTTATAATAAGGGTAATTCTCCTAAAGAATATCCGAATCCTTTTGATAAGTCGTTTCCCCTTCAAAATAAGGGTATTATGCAAAATACAACCCCTCAAGACAAGGTTCCTGTTTACAAAGAAGCTTTTTGAATTAC
>NW_007361231.1:0-15872 GCF_000149035.1 Colletotrichum graminicola M1.001
ATAAAACTATAAGCCTAAAACTACTAATATAGGCGTTAATCTTAAAGAAAAGTATTTTCTTAAGGTTATAGTAATACCTTATTACTTATTTATAAAGTTTCTTTTATAGTAATTTTTACATATTAAGCTCTTTAGGTATAAGGTTAAACGTCTTCTTTACTATAATCTTTACTTTATACTAATACGTTATACTAGGTTCTAGTATATTATTTTTTTATAGACACTTAGTAAGTTTTACTTTCTTATAGTAAAAAGGCTTAGTAATTATATTAAACTAAAGGATTCTTATATATTACTATCTACTTATTTTAAGGTATATCTTAAGGTCCTAGAGGCTATAAAGGAAAATAAGCTACTTAAAGGCCTAAATATAGTTATTTATTTTATAAATACTATTTCTATTTATAATATAGCTAAGAAGCTTTACTAAAAGAAAGCTATTAAATAACTTTAGTACTTTAATATAAATATAGTACTTATGAAAGATCTTTAGGACTATCTTTAGGTGCTAAAGGTGCTTTTTATTTAAGTTACTAAAGATTATAGTATTATTAATATATACCTTTATAAAGTGTTAGTATTTAAAGAAGATCTAATTTATAAACTACTAGGTGTATACTAAAGAGTTCTTAAAGCCTATTAGCACTATATTAAAGTATTTAAGCCTTTATAGGCTAATTATTACTATATAATTATAATATAGTAAATATATACTAAGTTAGTAAAAGAACCTTAATATATTAAAGACTATTACTTTTTTTTTACCTTAAAGAGATTATATAATATCCTCTTAGTCTAGTAAGGAATATATATTAAGTATAGCTTATTTATTAAGTAGCGTTATATTAACTACTATATACTACTTATACTTTTTTTTATCTTCCTTATGTTTTTATATAATAAAGAGAGAGTAGGCTAGTGCTATAAGGCGTTACTACTAACTTATTTTCTTAATCTTATATTACTTATTATTTTAGTTATTAATAAGCTTTATATCTTTAAGACTAAAGGGAAATATATAAACGTTCTATTTCTAATTTTACTATATATCTAGAAGCTTAATTTATATCTTATCTTTATTTAGTATAGGTATTAACCTATAGTTATACTAGATATTATATTTATTTAAGAGAATCTTAAGCTTTTTAGTAAACTCTAGGTTATTAGTATAGATCTTTATACTATAATAGTTTATAATTATAAGGTGTTTATTTATTTTTTATATACTATATCTTAGTATCTCCTATAGTAGTATATAGATATCTAGTAGTTTCTCCTCCTTTTTAGCTCTTATAGTAAACTTCTTTTTTATATTAAGGAAGTTATTAGTAATATTAATAAAGTTAACTAAGTTAGTTTTAGTAATAGTATCTAGTATTCTTTTATTAATAGCCTATACGCTTTTTCCCCTTAAAACTAAAGACATTTATATAACCTTAGTGTCTTTCTTAATTATAATAAAAGTATTTATATTATTATATACTAGTACTACTTTAGTAAATAATAAATCTAGTATTATGTCTAGAATATAGGTGTTTATTAAGAATATATAGTATCTATATAGTTTCTTATTATTATTATATTTATTAGAGAGGTTAATAAAGTTAAATAAGAGGTAGTATATTAACTTTAGCTAGATTATTATAATAAATTACGCTATAATTCTTTAAATTATAAGGAAATAGCTCTCTACTATTACTAGTATTATTACGTTATAAGTAAAGTAAAGTTTTACTTATTTCTTATTAAGATCTATAACTACTTTATAGCTATTATAAAATAAGTTTCTTAGTAATAGTTAGGCTAGAAGCTTCTTAACTACCTTAGTAGTAATTATAGTATACCAAAATATGATGTTAACGGATAGTTTTGAATCATCCTGACGTTCGTCTCTTATCAGATAAAAGATTCGCCTTAGAGCCCGAATTCTCGGGGGGATCAAACGTCGGCCTTGGTTCTAAAGGGCCACAGCAGTGCACTCGTAACATGTAGTGAGTCGCCAGGGCAACCTTTGTATTTCGTTGGAACCGGTTCCCGCCATCTGTGGTGGAACAGTAGCCCTAAACCTTTTGAGATATGGCTTGTCGTATACGCCTGGGCCCTCTACTTTGAGCGCGAAGTCTGGAAAATTCTTATTAGTTTTATTCCTACTTATAGAGATACTAGTTAATTATCTAATAAAATTACTATAGTAATAAAGAATCCTTATAAGTTACCTTAACTAATTAGATCTAAAGCTTTATATTATAGTAATATATTATAAGGTAGTTATAAAAAATAAGGTCTAGTAAGTACCTCTTAGTACTAGTATTAGGCTAAAAGATTCTTATAGTAAATAGTATTTATAGCTAGGCTAAAAAATAACCTAAGGTAGCTATAGTAGTTACTAATACTACTACTACTTATATTTAAGTAGTTATAGTATAAAAAAAAGCTATTATTAGCTTTTTTATATTTAATATTAGTAAAAATAGTATAGCTATAGTTAACTATAGGCTTTTTTACTACCTCTACTTACTAAAGTTATTTTATAACTAGGCTATACTTATTAAGTCCTAGTGTTTTTATAATTATCTTACTATTAACTTTAACTTTACTTATTAAGTAGCTATAGTTATAGTACTAGCCTCCTTAGTAAGGTACTAACTTAGGGGACTTATATTTCTTACCTAACCTTAGGCTAAAGGTAGTAAATATTATGTCTACTTTAAGGGTAAGTATATATCTTATTCTTATTAGCCTTAGGCGTAATAACTTATACTATCTAGGAATTAGCTTAGTATAGTAAAAAACTATAATTTAGGTAGGCCTACTAGTAAGATAGTATTATAGCCTAGTAGGCCTATAATTTTTTATTTTTTACTTTTTAACTTAGACTATATAATTATAGTAGCTTTTACTTACTTTAAAAATTATAAGTCTAAAGAGATACCTCCTTTTTACTTAAGTATATTACTTATTATGATATTTTTATTTAGGGGTAGTTATTAAGAAGGCTTTTTTTAAGAAGTAAGTAGTATCTACTTAGTTAGGTTCTTTTTTAGTATAACTAGGTTTTTAGATAACTAAGAGCTTTATAAGTTACTATAAGGTAGTTAGATATCTTTTACTTTACTATATAGTCTTAATAAAAGTAATAAGTTAATTCTTATATCTTTAATAATCTTTTTTACTATATAAATAGTGCTTTTAATTTAAAAAAGATTATTAGCCTAGCTAATATATAACTAAAAGCCTTATTACTAGTTATTACTAAAGTAGTATAATATATCTTTATTAAACTTTATAGTTATAAAGGATTATATATTATTATAAAGACTTAAAGGTAGCTACTAAGTAACCTTATAGGTTAGATTTTACTAAAGCTATATATAGAACTCCTAAGCTTAAAGATTTACTTAGGTTAAAGTGTTCTTAGTATACTATATCTCTAAGCCTATTACTTTTATTAAGGTATATATATTTCTTTACTATAAAGTAGTAAAAAAAGAAACTTAATAGAAATAATAAAAATAGTAAGAATAATAAAATAGTATAAATTAAAATAGTTATACTACTACTTTATATAGCCTTCTTAGTAGCTATTATAGTTTTAATAAGAAAAAGCTAGGCTATAGTAATATTATAAAGTAATATAATATAAAAGTAAAGCGTAATAGTAAAGTAGTAAAGTAAGATAAATAATAATAAGGGGCTAAATAGATAATATAGGATAAGATAAGTAATAAATAAGAGGTGTATTTATAGTTAAACTTTTCTTTATAAAAGGTTACTTACTAAAGGGATATATACCTAGGGTATATATAACGTATTATATATATATTAAGTATCTAGTCCTTACTATCTATTTGTCTCCTAACTATAGGTACTTACTACCTTGTCTTATAATAATTACCTCTTATAAAGTAATAAGGCTTATATATATAGACGTAAATTACTAGGCCTTTACTAACTATAGGAGGTTAGGTATTATTATATTAGTAATTAACCTAAAAGGGCGTATAGTATAACTTTATTATTAGGGTATTTATAGAGGGATTTTTTAGTAAAAGCCTAGTTTAGTCCTTTATAGATAATTAATAATAAATATTACTTCTTTTTATATTACCTTACTAATCTTTAGTATCTTATAGTAGTAGTTACTATAAAGTTAACTACTAATTAGTATTAGTTATTACTAAGGTAGTAATATAGTAAACTATATATATTAATAGGTAATAAGAAATAATAAAGGTAAATACTAGTTCTAAATTATATATAAAAAGGGAAACTATTATAAGATTATATAGTAAATTTACTACGTAATAGACTTATAGGTCTAGTAGATCTATAGGGAAATTACTATAAAATCCCTAGGGATTTTATAGTAAATTAGCTATACTTATTCTAGCTATTATTATTATTAATCTATACTACTAATATCTAGGTAATAGTTAATATTATTATAATTATAATACCTTAATAGTAAATCTTTAGCTATATAGTATATTAACCTAAGTAAAAATAAATAGACTATAAATAAGATTAGCTTAAGTTAAATAAAGTACTTTAATTAGTAAACAAAGTCTTATATAAAGAGTACTTATTACTTTTTAATCTTAAATAGCTATACCTACTATAAATTAACTAAGTTTAATAACTATTATAAAGGAAAATAATTATTACTTTATATATACTTTCTTACTTATTATATAAGCTTTAGCCTCTTATTAATAGCTATTTTAGCCTTTTAAAGTACTTATATAGCAAAGAAATTAAGAAAATAATATAAATATGAATTTTATATATTACTAAGGATAACTTCTTTTTTACTTTTAAAGTAATATTTCTTACTATAATAAAGAGAAGAAATATATAAACTAGCTTTAAATAAGCTAGGTTTATATCTTTTAACCTTAAAGTAGTTATTCTTTACTTAGCTTTTAAGCTAAATATACTAATACTTACTAGCTTATATCTAACTAGCTTAGGCTTATAAGAACTAAAGACATTAATAATAGTAATTAAAAGTATATAAAGCTTTACCTTATTAAAAAAAAGAATTAAGGACTATTAAAAAAGTTTACTAATACTAATTTATTAAGTAATTAACTTATAGTTAAAAGGTATTAGTAAGTTAGTATATTACCTTACTATTATTAAGGTAAAAAACTGTTAACTTTATATAAGAATAATAGTACTTAGTAAGTACTAAAAGACTAAAAAGACCTAACTATATATTAAAGAGTTACTTAATATAGCTAAAGTAGAAGCACTGTAAGAAGAAAAAGAAGTAGTTAAAGCTAGAGGTAAGAAAATGTCCTAAAAGTAGTGTTATATAAAAAGTAGTAAACTACTTATATAATAATATAGTAATTATAAAAAGACTATATAGTTATAACTTATAAACCTATAAGGTAGTTTAAAATAGTAATAAAGAATAAGGTAATATATATTTTTAATTAATTTCTTATTATCTAGTTAAAGTAAATTATTTAAATAATTAAGCAGTAGGTAAATATATATAGCTTATTATAATATATAACTTACTATATATATATTCTAAGACGTTATAGTTATTAAAGATTTAAAGAAGAAAAAACAAAAAAGTAAGGTTATGTACCTTACTTAAGAAGTAGATTTAATATATCTTACTAGTAAGTAATTAAAATAGTAAAGTTAAGAAAAAGTAAAAGATAAAGAAGAAGTTATACTAATATAATGTTAAGTAAGAGTTATATTAATAGTTACTTCTTTTTACTAATATTAAAAAAGAAAAAAACGCTTACTATTATACCTTACTAAAAGAAGAGGATAAAGTGAGTTAGATATTATTATTAATAAGTATTTGAGGAAGAAAGAAAAAGAAGGTAAATTAAGGTTATATAAGTAACCTCTACTTTTATTATTTTACTTAAAGAATAAAAGGAGGTAACCTTACTAAAAGTAATACTTAGCTGTTAATTTCTATTACTAAGTAATAACTATACTTACTATAAGCTACACCTAGCTAGTAATATAATATTAAAAGTATATAGAGGTAAATTATAAAATATATTTATATATAGTTACTATATTATAAGTAAACAACGTAAGTTACTCTTACTTACCTACTTTATAGCTAGTCCTACTAGTAAAATATTATTTAGATAAAAACTTATAAGATCTTATTTACTTATATCTTATTTAGGCTACTATTACTATAATAAGATAAAAACTTACTAGTATCAAAACCTTAATAGTGAGAAAAAAAAGGTTAAAAGATAAAAAAAGAAAAAATCTTAAAGAAACTTAAGTATAAAAAAAGATTAATTATACTAAATACTATAAGAGTTATTAGTAAGTAAGTAGTATATAGAAAAAAACACTTCTCCAAAAGTAATAAAGTTAATAGTAGTTAATAATAATAGTGTTTTATATAATAAACATAAGGCTTAAAAGTTATTTAGTAAGTATTATAAGATCTTAAGTACTAATAATCTTTAGGCTAGGTAGGACTTAGTACTTTAATTTAAGTTATAGTTAATAAGCAAAGTATCTTAGGCCTCTTCTAATAATCCTTACTACTTTATAATAGAACTAACCTTAAAGTTAACTACTAATTAGTATTAGTATTATAAGAGATTATAATTATAAAGTAGTAATAATATTAATTTAACTATTAGTTACTTATAAAGATAATGATAGAAATAAGAAGAAGTTATTACTATAGATACTTATAGTAGTATAAGTAAGCTGTTAAGGTGAGTCACGTGACTCTAGAGATCAGCTCTACCTTTGGCCGGTCAATATCCTGACAATGTCCTGTAACACACCCCCTTAGATTTGTACTATTCCCAGGGCAGATCTGTAACTCTTACTAATATTAGACCTTCTAATTAGGTACATCTCGCTCAAGTCTAGGTGGTTTAGTCTAACCTATAGCGTAGAAAACGTAAGGAGGTGTCAATAGGAATCAAACCCATAAGGTCTATAACGCTTAGACGCTAAACTCTAGGGCTGGTGCTAGAATAGCACACCAGAGCGAACTGGGCTTATAACTGTCACAAGCTAGAGCATACAGCAGATAGGGATATATGAATAAGTAAAGAAAAGGCTTGTATTATAGGAAGAAGAATCCTATGGGTAGAGGGCCTATATAAAGGGGGCCATTGAGCTCGTCTATGTGACATGGCACGTGGTGTAGCTGACGGTATCCGCCCCACATACATGAGCCTCCTGTGATAGATGATGATGGAAAAAACAGCAGGTACCTAACCACATGGTGAGGGGAGGAAGGATACAGGAATCTATATGGCAGGGAGAGGGAGGATCATGAAACACAGCTCCGGCTTAACCTGTCACAGCCAGTGGCATCACCCAAGCTGTCCTGTTCTATTTGCAACAAATAAACTTACCCCCACTGCTCTCATGCAAGCCACAGTATCACACAACAAAGCAGCAAATGTCGCCTTGTGTAAATATTAAGACAACCTCAACATCACGTGTATTGAGCTTCACCTTGGAAGTCACGATTTCATAATCACAACCCAAGACAACAAATCCAGATTGCACAGTAGCCAGGTAGCATCTCGTCAAAGCCATAAAAGCTATAGCATTCCAACCTACCTACCTTAAGATGAAACAGGAGGGAGATCTGCTTTACTTGTGTGCTAAACATGCTCCTTTTTTACACGGCTGCCCTGACTTAGGAAGTAGTATCAGCGACCCCGTGCCAGTCCTTCATCCATGACTGCACCCCCCCCCCCCTCCCCCCCCTTTCTCAAAGACAGCAAAACAACAAACATAAGCAGAAAGGACCCATATATTGACTAGTCGTTGGACCAAGAAACTGATCGCCGAACCTATTGACTAATTAACTTTATCTAGTCTTCTCTCCTGGCGATGTTCCCCTCGTCCGCGGCACTGATGCTCTTGTGAAATTCCTTATAGCGCTCTATATACCTAACTAATATTCTAATAAGTTTGTTAAGCAATTCATCAGGCAGCCCCGTTCAGGCAATAGATTCCGCTGTGTATGCTATGGAGCGATTGAAGGGGGGGCCTTGGCTCGCGGTAGGCTTAGGGGCAAGGCACTTTGTGACAAGATGACAGTAGGCTCGATGCAACCGCTCTGCATGTCCATGGGCCCTCTCAGCTAGATTCGCGCTTGACCTATATTGTCGCCACATGATGCAAGTCTCGTTGTTCGGAATTGGTAGGTCGAACTTGTCGGGATATTCAACCGGCCGATGGTGGAGCCAATCCGGAATCACGTGAGTTACCTCGGCGGCTCACTTACACCACCACCACAAATATCCGCAGCAACAACTTCTTCCTGTTCTTTTCATCATCATCTACACAAGCAACTAATAGTCGAATTAACACTATTACTGCTTTTCGATCGCAATCGCCCGTGATACCAACAGAACTCTTGTACGAGAAGATCTGTTATTTCCGCGAGTTCCTGTTGGTAGTTAATGAAGGCAGCCACGTTAAACTTGGGTTTAGTGTTGGGTTGTCCCTCGGCTGCTCGGGTGACCATGGAGTAGAGGCGGGAACCCTAGCCTCTGTCCTAGTCAGTCAAACATGTCTCGAGAAACAGGGCAGCTATCATGGAAATTCCATTGATAACGATGGGAGAAGTCATGCTGTGCCTTAGTCCGGTTTCATTTGTGGCGCCTCCTGCCTGAGAAGTTAGCCAGCTTTGGGAGACTTGAGTGTTGTTACTTGGGTGAGGGTCTAGCGCTGCCTTGGTCTTGGCGCATCCACTGTATGGCACGTGTTGGAGTTGATCCCACCGGGCTTGGAAGTAACGCAGCGGGATGCCTGTACGACCGTTCTATGTACTGACGAATGTGGTTGATTGATGATGTTTCTCGGAGGTTCCAACAACTGGAAAGTGGCAGTAGCAGTGCGCTTTTAAACCCGAACAGTCCGCTCCTTCCTCAGTTGGTCGGGCGACGATGGAGGGTGGCAGGGTCTATTAAGGTCAACTATGTCTTAGCTAGACTCCATTTCTGGCCACGTGGCGTTTTCCGAGTCTTCAATCCAGCCACGGGGATCAAGGACAGGTCGTCAAACCCGGATATCTGCCTCGCAGCCGTGACAACAACGCGGAAGGACGTTTTAAGGCGGCCCAAGGAGCCGATTGCTTGATGTGATTTGTCACCTGCGTGGCCGAGGACCTGGAAGTGCTCGGCTGGAAACTTTTGGTAGGCATCATGGTATTCCTGTGGTCAAGACAAAGCCAGAGTATTCTGGAACCGGTAGGCTCCGAAACTCGCGTCGAACACACGCGTCTTGAGTTGGGGGAGGTGCCTCGTTTACTTGTGAGCTGGCAGGTAAAGTAAAGTTCAGCCATCCTCTCCGTTGTTCCTCGTTGGTTTAACCGTCAGTTCTCATCTCCCGACAATCTCAGTTCAACTGCCAGAACCAGAAGCTATCTGACCAATTCTATGCTACTTCGTCTTCTGCTACTGCTGCTTAGGCATCTTCTTACTAGGTACAACAAGGAGAGGGCCTGCGCAACCATGTCTCTGTCCAATCCAGCGTTTCGTCCTACCGAGGCGGTGAGAGAAAACGTCTCATCCGTAACGCTACCGGGGCCTCAAGATCGAACCGCAGATACGCATTTACTGGAGCCTCGCTCTCTCCACCAATGAAGGCGGAAGGGCGCTACGATCATCCGAGAAGTTGACTTTGAATTCTGAAACCGAGTGATGTCCAGTTCACGACAAGGAATGCGATACTCACCCAACGTTGTGGTATTTCCCACCACATCCGTCTCCTGGACCCTGACCTAGGTGATAATGAACACGATCTCCCCCCGATCACTGAAAAGAAGTTGGTGACAAGTTCATTGCACTTGCTGAGTGGGGAATAAACGGCGACCATTTGTCGGGGTGCTGATCATTGTGGGCCGAGTAGCGTACTTACAAGCAGCGTGGAGAATATGGTTAATTGGTGTACGAGATTACCATGAGATGGCTGGACAACTTCCCTGGCTTTGTTGGCTGTTAGTGAAGTGGCACTGCTTTGTACGCCGTTTGGGGTTTCAGCTCGAACAGACTCGTCCATATTCTTCTTTAGCTCCTACAATGTTTGCTCGAAGTGTTGTACTTCCTGGGACAAGAAGACTGGGAGCCACTGAATATCGAGAAACGTGGAGGTGAGCTCGTGCTATGCCAGCCTGCCCTTACTCCAGTAGCGGATTCAAAGTCAGTCGAGCCATACCCACAGTTTTATTGCTTGGCCCATCAGAATCGAAGACAGCTACTCTGGAGGAGAAGATAGAAGCGGCGGCAGCGCGTTTGCCGACGTCTCGCGCAGGCATTCGGGACCATGTTGCGACTTGTCAGAGTTGACGAAGTCAGGTGTCGGCAATAAAAAGGCACTAGTTTCGATGCACCAGCAGAAGGAAAGGGTTCAATTACAGGGGGAAATGACGCCGAGACGGGAGATCAAGAACAGGCGACGGGCGCGGAAGTAGGGGCGGATAGGGGTGTTAATCGGCTTTAGCAGCCGTCGAGGTGAGGGCTAGGAAGTCCGGGCGGTTACCGAGTCGGCGAAGTGAAAAGCATTCGCATACGCCGCAAGCACAAGATTGCTTGGCACATGAGCGTGGATGCCGCGGTGCCGTAGAGGGCCTTGGTCATACTGCTAGGTCTAAGCTAAGTAGAGCGGAATAAGATGCCTGTGGACATAGTACAGAAAGGAGAATTTGTTTGTCATAAATGAATCGTATGGCCTGACGACATAAAGCTTATAGAGAATACCTTTTATATTGATTAGACAAGACGCTAGCTAGAACCGTAGTGGAATAATCCGGAGAGCATTAGTTTCTTAGTTTTCGACTTAAACTAGTTGCAGTAGAGCTTGCATTCCGGCTTACTGCTTGTAATTAAAATATATAAATAGGAGGATTTAAAGGGTTTTACTAGTATCCTATTCCTAGTCATGGAGGTATTAATTTGATTGAACCCCATCATTACGCGTGTCTTCTTCAGCTTCTCTCATAGTGATAAAGTAGTATAGTAAGACTAATTCTCTTTCTTTACCTGGTTTTTACAGTAATTCCATAAATAAGGTTATATAAACAAAATAAAATTTTATAATTATATAATAGAAGAAGTACATGCATTTTGTTTAGATATGAATTATTATATTAAAAAGATATTTGTTTTATTCTTATCCTTTACTAATACACTTTACTGCGTGCTGTAACTTGTAATAACTAGATTAAGTGTTATTTAACCTATATGATTCATTTATGTAGTATCTAACTTTATGCGGATCCCGGCGCTGATAGTTCTGGGTAGGCAATTGCATCAAGAGCGAAAAAGGCATAGTTTTGAGCATTCTTAATCTTTTGATTATGCGGAAGAAGTGCACAGCTAATCAGTAGAAGATAAGCGTTAGCTGTAGTCTTGACTACCGATTTAATCCATAATGGTGACTTACCAGCGTATTCCATAGCACTTGCCTTTGCTACGTGGATTATCCACGTCAATAGCAGGGGGTTCCGGAGATGTTGCTTTCGGCATATGCTGAAGCTCGTGAAGTAAATAGAAACCTCTTGAGTACTCTGCTATGTCGATACTTTGCCTATACGATGCCACCATTTTGTCGTTGGTGTAGATACTATTGTGAAAGAATGTGGGGCATGCTGCTAGTATAGTTGGCCCTGCGCGCTCGCCGTTGCGAAGCTTGACAGTGGTAACGGAAGCCATACCATCTTCTTCACAAAGTTCGCTGAATAGCCCACCTGGAGGTGGACACAGGTATAGTAGAGAGTTGATTCCCGGTGGAGGGTCACCCTTGCCGACTACAAACTGAGCACGTCCTTTCGTTAATAGTGTGACTGGGATGGCAGGGGGTACTAGATGTGTATAGGCGGTTGTGTAGTGCTGGTCAAGGAGTGTGTTTACGAATTGGGGATTCGCGTTGCCTAATGTGTGTCAGTATTCTTCTCTCATCTAGTTTCGTGTTTACTGAAAGACTGAAAGACATTAAATAGATACACTTACTTGATCCAAACCAGGTGTAGAACGCTCGCGAAGTCTCAACACCTTTAACTCGCAGTACTTTTGAGGCTGCGTCAGCAAGTTGTTTTGCCTCTGTGATGCTTTGCATAAGCGTTTGTATCTGGGCGTTGCTGCATGCTGCTGGATTTTGTGAAAGTCGATAAACATGATCATATACGTCGCTGTAGCCACGACTTTGGATGGAATAGTCATAGGCCTTTGGGACTGCAGCCACAGGTTGCAGACTAATTAGAAACAGATTCCAGAGAAAGATAGAAAACCGTGGAGTTCTAAGGTGCATTATCACGATTCTCTTAAGAGGATAAAAAAGATTAGAGCAGAAGATAGTTAATAGAAAGAAAGACCGTGGAGTCAGAAGACAGATATTAAGGCAAAACTAGGTCCCGGGCGGTCCTAATAACAAAAGTCTTTAATTCTAATAACCACACTTAGCAAAATCCGTCCCAGAAATAATGTCGACATTTACGATGGTATCCAGCCGAAGTTTATGACCCCTGTCAGGTAACTGACGTTCACCCCCTACAACAGGACTTCACTTTTGGTGAATATTCCTCCCCTATTATGATATCAGCTGTGGGAGGTAACATCATAGGGGTCATTAACTTGTCCCTACAGGCCTGTATATTTAAATCATGTATCTAATTCAAAGAGTAATAAATCTAAATAAAGAGAAAAGCCATAGACGCTAGAGGTATTTTAAGTAAACCTTTCTATTAATTAATATAGAGTGTTTAGAGTTAAGCAGGCGCCACGACTGCTGCGCACGCCTGCCCCACACCGGCCCCGCCGAGAGCCCCATCTTTTACATCCACTTAGGTAGTAGTGAATATGGGTTGCCCTACTTTCTTGAAGGAACTACTGTATCCTCTTAATAAACTAAGATTCCACTCTTTTTTAGGCTAACGGTATAAAGTATAGTGGTCGCTAAAAAGGGCCTGTCGTACTACCAGAAGTAGGGATCTGGTAGTAGTAAAGTAAGGGGTTAGTTATGTACGCTACCAGCAAGTTAGGTAGTAAGGGTAAGGGCTAGTAAATTGACTTATAGTTAGTCTTATATTTCCTCCCTTCTACCTAGGGCTAGGAATTAGTTATAAGATAGTAAGGATTATAATAGTTAATTAATTAATTGTACTATTATATATATAACTATAGTAAAATTCTATAGAAATAAAGAAACCCTTTACTTCTTAGTTAGGAAATCCTGAGCTATTTCTAGCTATATAATTAGTAAGATTACTAGTTAAGTAAGGCTATTTAACTACCTATTTACTAAGTATATACTATAAGTTAACTATATCTTTACTAGTTAGTTTATATATACTCTTACTTTATTTAATACACCCCTTTAGGACAAGTAATATAATTAATTATAATAAAGTATATACTAAATACCCTCTATTTATAGTCTATTTATTTTTAAATCATTCTTTAATATCTTATATATTTCTCTTACCTATCTAGTAGTAAAGCTTTACTTTATTACTAGCTAATTCTTACTATTAATTTACTTCTAGGCACATGTATTAGTTACCTATATTTAATTAAGCTATAAAGGTAGTAGATTAATTACTATACTAAGCGCCTTTATTAATCTATTAGCTATTAATTTAGTAGATTTCTTATATTTAATAGTAATATAACTTAGTACTACTTCTTAATATAGCTAGTAGTTATAAATATATACTATAGCCTTATCTATAGTTAAACAAAATTCCTAGTTATATAACTAATAGTCTAAGTATTATTATAGCTAATATAACTAAGATATAACAGCTTATATAACTATAACCTAATGTTTAACCTTATATTTAACTTTATATTTAACCTTATATTAAACCTTAAAATAACACTAATATATATATATATATAAGATATTTAGTATAACCTTTACTTATAGATATAAACCTATAGAGATTTAGTGTCTATAGTACTTTATCTCTAAGAGTATAAAAAGTAGATATATATAAATAGTAACTAGATCTACTCTAGGGTACTAAAATAAAAATATCTACTTAGATAAAACTAGATATTAAACAGGCTATAACAAGTTATAATAGGTTTTAAAATAAGCTATAATAAGCTCTAACAAGCTATAAAAATATAAAGTTTTAAATCTATATAATAGTATAATATAATATAAGGGTTAATATATATTATTAGAAGTTTAGAATTTAGTTAATTATATGTAGTGATAGATCTCTTTAAGACATTCTAGCTCTTTATACTTTCTAAGAATAATATAACTATATTCATGTTTTTATTTATTTATTTATCTAATTAACTAGCTAACTTACTATTCTACTTACTATTTCTTATTATATAAATAGTATTATAAAGTAGCATTACTATAGAGGTAATTTATATCGTTAAAAGTAGCTTATTATTTCTAGATAGTATTATGCTATATATTATAGCTAAATACTACCTTGTTTCTATATAATAAAGTAATATTGTACTAGAAGTAGTATTATATAGTAATATCTTATATAAGGCTATCTTATTCTTTATGATATACCCCTCTAAGTAGTAGTATGTAATTAGCTATTACCTAAATATCTTAATTGTAAATAAGAAGATAAATAAAAATCTAGTATAAAAGGGCTATTATTATATAGTTCTACTTTACTTTCTTTTTCTTTAATAATAATAAGAAGGTATAAGTAAATAATTTCTTTTTATATTATATAATATCTTATAGTACTTTATTACTTTTATTACTTATTATTACTAATCTCTACTAGTAATTTATTACTAATATTTCTATTTAAATACCTTATAGAATAATAACAAGTAAGGAGGTATACTATTATATTATAGTAATACACTATAGTAGTTACTTTCTATAGGTAAGTAATTTACCTACCTACCTCTTATACTAATTAAAGTAGTAGTATAAAGAGAAGCCTTATTAGCCTCAGAGAGTTAAAAAAATACAATACAAATAAAATACAATACAAATACATGTATTTGTATTTTTTTTCTAACACAATACAATACATGTATTTGTATTTGTATTTTTTACTTTACACAATACAATACAAATACAAATACATGTATTGTATTATGTATTTAATACAAAAATACAAAAACAAAATACAAGATTATTAATTCCTTTATATATTAATATATACTATAATTAAGTAAGATATAAAAGTATAGTAGTATAACCTTATTAATATTATTATATATATTAGTTAATAATACTAAGACTTTTAACTTTATTACTATAAAAAGTATTTAAAAGAATATTAATAATATTATATTTCTTTACTTCTTTAATATTATAATTTAATATAACATTTATATTACTTTCTTTTTATATATAATAGCTAAAGTAAATACTATACTCTATAGTGTTACTAATAGTGTTTTATAACCTAGTAAATTAGTAATAGTAATAAATTAAAGATTAAAATAAAAAACAACTTACTTTAAAGCCTTTAAAGGTACTATTATTATTATTAATAATCTTATTATTATTAATAATCTTATTATTATTGATAATCTTATTATTATTAATAATCTTATTATTATAGGTCTTATATAATAATAGCTTTAAGGTATTAGTAACTATAGTATCTTTATTATTTATAATAATATTATATAATATACTATAAGAGTTAAATATTTCTTAAGTATTATAATTTTACTTTTCTTATAATTATTATTATCTACGTTTTATATTTTCTAAGTTATTTAATAAACTAAGATATATAAAAGAAATAGAACTATTTAATTCTTTTATTAAGTTAACTAAATCTATAATATTAGGATTAGTAGTAGTATTAATTATAGTATCTATAGTATTATAATAGTTCACTTTTTCATTTTAGGTCTAAGTACTTCTTATACTAAAGTAGACTTAAG
>NW_007361232.1:0-1600 GCF_000149035.1 Colletotrichum graminicola M1.001
TACTTTAAAGGTAAAAAAAGCTTATTTTTTATATTATATAAAATCTATGTTTATATTATTTCTTTAAGTTTTTTATTCTATAAAAGCTTTAATAAGTTAAAATAACTTATATTTAAAGACTAAAGCTTATATAATAAATAAAAAAGTATATATAAAGTAATAATTCTTTACTTTTTATAAAGATTATTAAGTTTAGTTAATTTATAGTTATTATAGTTATTAAGCACTAAAAGTTAATAAGTACTTTTTATATAAGACTTTATATACCAGTTAAAGTAGTTTAACTAATTTAAGCTAATCTTATTAAATATTTATTAATTTTTATTTAAGTAAATATACTATTTAACTAAAACTTAACTATTTGAATAATATAATTATCTAGTAAGTAAAATAATATAGTAAGTAAAATACTTTTTCTAACCTTTTTATCTCTTTTATAAGTTTATTAAGTAATATTATATAAAATTAATTAACACTATATTTTACTTTCTTTTTTATTACTATCTTAAACTCCCCTATAGGTTTATATATTATATTTAGTCTTTTTCTAATTACTAAATTATTATATATATATCTTACTACCTTTCATATAAGCCTCTCTTTAAGATATTATTAAATTATAAGAATTATAATAGTTAATTAATTAATTATATTATATATTATATATCTATAATAAAATTCTATAAAAACAGAGAAAACTCCCTATATCTTTATTAAGAAATCCTAGGCTAATCTTAGTAATATTATTAGTAAAGTTACCTCTAAAGGTAAGGCTAATTTACTACCTATTCCTTAATAGTTTACTATAAAGTAACTATATATTTACTAGCTAATCTATATATAATTCTACTATATTTACCACACCTCCTTAGTACTAGTTATATAATTAATTCCTATAGCGCCTATACTAAATATCTTCTATTTATAGCCTATTTATTTATTAATTATCTTTTAATATCTTATGCGTTTTCTTTCTTTATCTAGTAGTAACGCTTTACTTTACTATTAGGTAATTCTTACTCTTAATTTACTTTGAGATATATATATTAGTTACTTTAATTTAATTAAGTTATAAAGTTAACTAATAAGTAAAAGTTACTACCTTTAGCTAAAGTATACTTAAGGCTACTTTATTAACTATATAACGCCTAATAAGTATAATAGTTATAAAGACGTTACTAATAAATTACTAGTTTATAATAAAAAGATTACTAGATCTTATAAGCTAATAAATATATATTAGGAAACTACTAACGTACCTATATAGTAGGCAGGGCTATTATAGTAGGCAGGGCTACTTTTCTTCTTTTCTAACTCTTTAACCTTTACACTAACATTCCTTAACGGATTGTCGTACGTGGGACTCGTAGGGCTGAAGCTGTTAAAATACCAGGGAATACAGAATTGATCTCTGAAAGCTGGCCGGTGTCCTTACGTACGGAAGGCTATGCAAGCTTGATCACAAAACGACTCTGCCATGCGGATTGTATGAAATGGTTGGCAACCCGGATCGTCTGGATTCACCTGTACCGTGGTGAGCCATGAGGTTGGCTAGCGAGGCGTATCACGCCGTCTAGTACGCTCCCTAGTGCGGTGGGTT
>NW_007361232.1:1700-15870 GCF_000149035.1 Colletotrichum graminicola M1.001
AATATAATTTTAATATTAAATTAACTATTAGAGGGCCTTAGCTAAAGATCTTATAATTATATAAAGCTAGTTTATATATATATAAAATATAATTATAAAGCATAAAATATAAGATTATAATATTTATAATTTTAATAAGACTAAGTTCTTAATAAGAATACTATTATATATAAAGGTTATTATAACCTCTAATTATAAGAGAAAGCCTTATATAAAGCAGCCTAGTAATTAAGAATAGGCTTTTATTATTTAAGGTGTATATATAAATAGCTAAGTATTACCTTTATATATTATTATAAAAAGTAAATCTTACTTTTTCTTTTAGTACTAAAATAGCTAATTCCTAGCTAAATAGTATATTTACTTAAGTAAAAATAAATAAATAATAAATAAGATTAGCCTAAATTAGTTAAGTTATTTTAACTAGTATATAAAGTCTTATATAAAAAGTACTTATTAACTTTTAATTATTAATAGCTATAATAGCTATAAATTAACTAAATTTAATATTCTTTATAAAAAATAAAAGGTTATTACTTTATATATACCTCCTTATTTATTATATAAGCTTTAGCCTCTTAATATAAGTTATTTTAGCTTATTAAAGCTTTTATATAGTAAAAGAATTAAAAAGATAATATAAATATAGATTTTATATATTATAAAAAATAACTTTTTTTTACCTTAAAAGTAGTATTTTTTACTTTAATAAGGGAAGTAAATATATAAGCTAGCTTTAGATAGGCTAGCTTTATACTATTTAACCCTAAAGTAGTTATTTCTTACTTAGATTTTAAGCTAAATATACTAATACCTCCTAGCTTATATCTAACTAGCTTAGGCTTATAAGACCTAAAGACACTAATAACTATACTTAAGGGTATATAAAGTACTAGTTTACTAAAAAAGAAGATCTAGAAATATTAAGGAAGCTTACTAATACTAATATATAAGGTAATTAACCTTTAAGCTAAAGGTATTAGTAAGTTAGTATATAGGCTTACTCTTATTAAGGCTAATAACCTTAGACTTTATATAGAGATAAATATACTAAGTAAGTACTAGAGGGCTAAAAAGACTTAACTACGTCTTAGAAAGTTACTTAATATAACTAAAGTAGAGGTACTATAAGGAGAAAAAGAGGGTGTTAAAGCTAGAGGTAAGAAAATATCCTAAAAAGAGGGTTATATAGAGGGTAGTAAGCTATATATATAATAATATAGTAATTATAAAAAGACTAGATATAATATATAAACCTATAAGGTAGTTTAAGATAGTAATAAAGAATAAGGTAATATATATTTTTAATTAATTTTATATAATCTAGTTAAATTAAATTATATAAAAAGTAGAAAAGTAAAGGGAAGTAGCTTGCTTACTATAATAGCCTGCCTACTATATAAGTACGTTATACCTTTTACTAACTTATAAATAGTTAAAATACTACCTATATAAGAAGTAATTTAAAGATATTTAAAAAGTATATTTATATAAATATAAAATATTAAAACCTTAAGTAATAGTACTATAAGTAGTAGCTAAAAGATATTAAATTCTTAGCTACTATTAGGTATATACTTATAAGCTTAATAAATATAGTTAATTAACTAAGTTTAAAGTAAGACTTATTATTTATAATAACTAATAAGCTAAAAATCTATAAGATACTTATATAGCTATATTAGTAAGTATATTATTTAAAATACTAATAGTAATAATAACTTACTTTAACTTAGAACTACTTCTATATAATATAGTAAATATATTTACTTATACTACTATTAATAAAGTAGTATTTATAAAGATATATTTAGGCTACTAAATTACTAGCTAGATCCTCTAGCTACTAAAAGTACTATATAGACTTTAGTAGTTACTCTTACTATAGTATAAATACCTTAAAGAAAAGCTTATTATATAAGGCTTTTATTAAGTACTTAGTAAGAACCACTATTAGAAAAAGAATTATATTATATTCTTTTTTTATATTAATAACTATATATTAGTTTATTATTATATTAATAAAGTATAAGTAATTAATAAGATAGTAGCCTTTTAGTAATAATCCTACCTTAAAGGTAAAGGTCTACTTTAATAGTTCTTTAGCGTTAAGGTAATTTATAACTAAGGTAATTACTATCTTTAGCTTAATAAGTAGTATATTATAATAAAGTAACTTAACTATTACTACTAAATAAAAAATATAATAAATTATTACTTATAGTAAAAGCTAAGCTACTACTTAGTAAATATATAGCCTTATTATAAGAGGTTAACTAATATTAAAAAAAACTAAAAATAATTATTTATATTATAGTAATACCTTAGCTAGATATTACTTTTATAGCTAGCTAGCTTTTTAACTTTAACTATAATCTTAAACTAGATAACTTAAAGGTTATAAATTATATACTTAAATACTTTTATTAAATATACTACTTTTACCTTGAATATAAAGTAACACTAGGTAATGAAAATAATATATTAAAGGTTACTTTAGAGGCCGTATTTACTAATAACTTACTAAACTATTATAGATTATAAGTATATATACTAAAGCTATTTAAAGAGCTTATCTTCTAATAAGCTGATAAGTAAGATATAGTAATAATATTAACTACTAAGGCTAAATTACTAGTATTATTATTTACTATAAAAGAGGTAGTTTTTACTAGTAAATTAATTACTATACTAGGTATTTTACTATTAACTTCACTAGAAAATAAATTATTACTTAATAAGTAACTAACTAGTAAATAGCTACTAACTATTTATATTAGTTATAATAATACTTAGACTATTAGGCTTATTACTAAAGAGTCTATTAAATTATAAATAACGCTATAAAATATAGATATTTATAACTACTAGTTATAGTAAGAAGTAGTAGTAAGTTAAATTACTATTTAATATAAGAACTCTACTAAATTAATAGCTAATAGATTAATAAAAGCACTTAGTATACTATAAGTTACTATATTTATAGCTTAATTAAATATAAGTAACTAATATATATATCTTAAAGTAAATTAATAGTAAGAATTAGCTAATAATAAAGTAAAGCTTTACTACTAGATAAAGAAAGAAAGAAAATATATAAAATATTAAAGAGTAATTAATAAGTAAATAAGCTATATATAAAAGGTATTTAGTATAGGCTTTATAGTAATTAATTATATTACTAGTGCTAAGGGGGTGTATTTAATATAGTAGAATTATATATAAACTAACTAGTAAATATATAGTTAACTTATAGTAAATAGTTAGGAAATAGGTAGTAAATTAGCCTTACTTTACTAGTAATTCTACTAATTATATAGCTAGGACTAGCTTAGGATTTCCTAACTAAGGAATAGAGAGATCTTCTTATTACTATAGAATTTTTACTATAGTTATATAACATATAATAGAATTAATTAATTAACTATTATAATCCTTATAATTTAACACTACTAGTAGGTTAGTATAGTAATTAATTACTATTTAGTAATATCTTTTAGCTTATATTTATTATAAGATATACTATAAGTTATTAATTAAAGTATTTATTATATATTTATAACTATTATTAAGTACTATAATCTTACTTAGTTTGTTTTTAAGGTTTTAAGTTATATTTATTATTAGTCTATATAGTAATATATATATTTAGCCTCTTCTTAAGGGTTTAAGTTATTTATATAAAGTCCTTTAAAGATAAGCTATTTATAGTAGTAGTCATTAAGCTAAAGGGCACTATAAACCTCTTATGCTTTATTAGTAAACCTTAATTTATAATTAAGCTTAATATAGTAATTATAGCTACTATTAGTAGCTATATCCTAGGACGTAGCGTTACTAGTAGTAGTAGAGCTAGCCTGTTAGGGGCCAGCATTGTCTGTAGGTGTAGTGGTCTTACGTAAGTAATGTAGGTGTTAAGAGAAGTGGTGTAGTGCACGCAGAGGAACTAATAGTTCCAAAACGTAACAGGTAAAAAGGAGGGAAGGTTGTTATAATTGTGTGATGATGCAAATTGAGGCGAAAGGTTCTCTGGATCCACTTTAGAATTATTTCCATTTTAGCTTCCTTACAAGCAATAAACACAGTATCGGCAACGCAACGGTTATCTTCTAGAACAATCTACCATAACAATCTAGACTCTTTGATGCTCTTTTCAAGACTTATGCCAAGAAAACCTGTCTCTCGTAGGCACGGACTTTTTTAGGAGCCAGGAGCGGGTTAGACGCTTCAGGCATTATCATCGACCTCAGCAGATTAGCGTTACCAAAGGACGTGGCAACTACAGCTAAAGGCTTAAGTTATGGAACAGATAGTTTACTTCTCTGGACACGGGCACCGCGATCTCCTTGTTATGGAATTTTTCACGGTAGCTTCCCATAGCACCTGTGAGGTGGATGACCATATGCTGTATCACGTGGCACTTCAGCCGTTACTCGCAGTACTTGCCTATAAATAAAATGGTTTTATTACATCTCTACTTTCATAGGAATGGCACTGCGCAGCCTCTTCAGATTTTGCAGGCCGGCCCCTTTTGAAGATGCGTAGTCCTACGGCTCGGGCCAGGCTATATCACACTTGGATATAAAGATAGACCATCTTTGATCTTGTGTCATATCAAACATGCGATAGCTCTGCTGAGGCTCTTTGGTTTTGATCACTATGTAGGTCAAATATTCATTGTTCAAGTGAATAAAAGTGTTTGGGGCCTGGTATGACTATATACGTGCAAGCATGTGGTGACCTAAAAAAAAACCCATATACAAGTGAAATCTACCTCTTCTGTCACCGATTTCGGAATCTGTTCCAAAACCGATGGCTACAATCCGCAACGCGAAATCGAAGGCCCTTAGTGTTGACGTATGGACCATCAGTTCACCTTGGCGTTCCAATTGGAGACGGTGAACGTGGTCGGGCCACCCGTGAAAGGTTCCGTGCCAAACTGAAAGGCTATAAAACACAGGGATGTCAGCCCGTTGTGGTATTAGGCAGATGATAACACTCGGAAGGAACTTACTTATAAGGTACTGGCTGCTGGCAGGGAACCCCTTCGAGTTTTGAAGATAGGTGAAAAAGGGCTTGACGTCCTCGTTGAACTGTGAAATAGGGCTGGAAGCCACGAAACTGTAGATTCTCATCCCGTTATTGACCCCATACCACAGATCCCAACTGCGGCTTCCCACTGTGACTCTGCCTTGCGAGCTTCCAATGGGCTGGATGTCCCCAAACCTTCCGAGCCTGGAAGCGAGTTGTTAATGCACAAGTCCGACAAAGATTGTACGCGGGAGAACTTACCAAATCATTAGTTCATAATCACCACTGCTAGGGTCGTGTCTCGGGTCCGCCGCAGTGAAGAGGTCGTACGCGACGTTGGCGCGGATATTGGTATTACTGTACTGCCAGCTGGCAGATGTTCCCAAGTAGCCAATTTGGCTAACCAGAAGCTTATTGGACATGGTGATTCCCGAGTACGGGTAGGACTTGACATTGTTGGGGCTGCCTGACCACGTCCAATCCGTTTTCCAACCAACACCATCGCTGTTGGCCCAGCTCACGGTTAGGCATTGCGAGCCCTGGCCGGATCCCTGGCCCCAGCGGTTGTTATTGAAGTAATAGCCTGCCTGGGCATAGTAGCCGTACTGGTCACATAGAGACTGAGCAAGGGCTAGAGGGCCAAAAATGCCCACGACAAGATAGTTATAAATCTTCATCGTTTTCGGGTCGATAAGTAACTATAAAGAGTAAGAGACCTGAATCGGATGAAGAAGAAAGCCACGACAAAGGAGAGATCCTTAAGGCAGACCTCTGCTCTTTTATATTTAATTCATCTTCTCGAACCGTCCACGGAGCAACATTCCGAGGCCTGTTCATGGCTCGTACCTAGTCATAGTCTAGCGTTGGAGTGCTAACTACCATGATGAGATCTTCTTCGAGGGGCGGAGCTTCGGAGTGTACTCCGTATTACCTTTTATGGTGATTGCAAAGTCTGAAGCAATGAAGCCATTCATCTGTGGATATACGGACTACTCAATTCCGCTGTCCTAAGATCGTGGATATGCACGTTATGCTATATCAAATATATCCTCTTTGTCTGGTTCGCCGGATTAAACTCTTTCGGACGAGAGCTCCGACAAATGCCATGACATCCTGGTCTAGAGAGGGGCAATCTATATTCCAAACGAGGTAAAGCCCCGCGGCAATTGGGGGACACAATTTCCCCGCCAATGTCGACGTCACTTTGCGTCCCTGAATTCGGACCGACGCGATTCGTTCTCTTGGCCAATGTTCCGACGGAGCTCTGGGGAATTACATTAGCCCTTGATTTTCGGCACATTTGGCGCTTTTTGCGCATACTCCGTCTGCATTGCCTGACACGTCTTGCACCCCAGGACAAAAGAACGTTGTACTGCGATTGCTACTGAGCTTTGTCCCCGTGGACAAGCGCAATATTCTGCTGTGTATTTTGTATGAGTTCTTGCAGTTCCGTATGCATCACGCACCAACGCTCTGACAGGTGTAGGCGGATTGTTCCAGCGAATTTACCAGCGTTCAAAGTTCGACTTATAGGATCTATATTAGATAATAAAACGAGGTTTGTCTTGCTTCCTGATTGTCTTAGGTAAAAGGCATAACTGAACGACGTCGAACTCGGCGCCATTCTAGCAACCGGGGATCTCGCCTACGCAGATAGATCCGTTATGGTGCCCGGATATGTAGACAAGTTTCTCGTCAGAGATGCAGCCGCCGTTCTCCAGTACGTAATCTGGATGAAATGTCTCCCCTTGCGTGTTCCGGCCCGAATGCCTGCAAGTTTATATCCAAGGGGCGCTTGGTGTCGTTCACATGCATGCAGACGTCGTTCTTGAGAATCTGGTTCTTGGGGCAGATGGGGACTTCCTTGAGACAGACGTCACCATGGGTCCGGTTCCTCAGAGCACTTCGGTACTTCAGTGGAGTTCTAGGCACCGCTACTGAGGTGTCTCTGGGCGAAGACAGGTACTTCTCCCGAGACGCAGCGGCTTCTATCGTACGTTATGCTGTGAGACAGCTAGGAGCTGCGGGCTTGAAGCCGTCCTTGCCGTCGTAGTAGCCTCCATTCCTGCAGACACAGCTAACGCCGTTAAAGGTTTCGGAGGTGCACGTGGCAGTTTTAACACCCCAGACGCGGGTCTGGAGGATAGGGCCGGGAGGGACGCGTTAGTTAAGGGGTTTAGACAGTAGCGGGTAGAGTAACCCTCCTTGCACCCCTCCTAGTATCTAGTATGTCGTGATGCCCTCATGTGCATCACGCGCATCCGGTTCTAGTCGGCCGATTTCTCTAGACTAGAGAAATAGTTATTCTAAACTAAGCCTTGTCCCTATATAGCTAACCTACTTAAAGAATATATATTTCTTTAAGCTAGATTACTTAACTGTCGTAGAGGCACTGTTCGGGTAGGAAAGATCATAGGGAAAACGGCTTGACTATCTACAGTGTAGAGATAGGTGATCCAGCCCGAAGAAATACGTATTCTTTGAGTGGGTCAGCTGCGTGGAGACGAGGCTCGGTTCGGAATAACCGTTTCTCCGGTCCGGAGAAATCGGCCGACCGGAGCCGGATGCGCGTAATGCACATGAGGGCATCACGACATTATCTTTATACTATAGATAGTTAAGCTATTTTCTTTATAATTCTTTTTAGCTAGACAATACTTTTATAATAGTTATAAGCCTAGCTTATATTAGACTTTTAAATAATTATATTTAAAGTGTTTATAAGCTAAATACTTTACTTTTAAATAAACTATTTTTTAAAATATTTTTTATAGTAACTATATTAATTAATAGTACTTAAAAGCTAAAGATATAACCTAAGTAACTTATCTAGTATATAACTTTATACCTTAAAGTAGTAATAAGTTATATTTAGGACTATATTAATTTAAGAAGCTTAATTATTAATAAAAATAATAACCTCTATTTTAATAACATTTTAAATATTATATATATTTAAACTGTTACTATTAATAATATATTATAAGTATAATATAAGTTACTATTAGTAATAACTAATCTTAATATAAAGCTTATATATTAATTATATTTTTTAGATAAAACTATACTTAAGACTATTTATACTTAATAGAAAAAGGTATTTAAGTTCCTAAAGTCTTAAGTTAACTTATTAGTAGTTAAAACCTTACTTTTACTAACTTAAATAAAAGTACTTAAGTAAAAAGATACTTTTTTCTACTTAATAATATAAATTCTTAAATACTAAAATACAGTAAGTAACTTTACTAACTAAATACTTATTCAAAAATATACCTTATAGTGATAAATAGAAGAAGAGCTAGTATTAATCTTAATACCTAGGTTACTAAATAGTAAATATATATATATATATATATATTAAGATCTTTAATATACCTAAAGTTAAATATATACTTACCTTTAGACTATTTCTTAAAGTAGTCTTATATAAGATTATACTATTCTAAGTAACCTATAAGCTCTAAAGATTTATATAAAATAAGTCTTAAGGGTTTTATATTAATAATCTTAATTACTTTACTACTATTTTATAAGTATCCCTATAAAAGACTTGCTTACTATAAGATATAAGAAAAAGGAGTATAATTTATATATAACCTTAGTAAGATACCTTATAAAAAGGTTAAAAATAAATTATATTACTTTAAAGCTAAGTCCTAAAGTAATTTATATATATATAGTTATACTTACTTATAAACCTTTATAAAATACTTATATAGTAAAAGAGTTATTATAAGTAACTTTAACAAACTTACTTTAGTCTTATTTATTTTTATATAAATAAATTTATAATTAAACTAATAGCTTAAAGAACCTAGATCTTTAACTTAAACTTATTTAAAAAGAAAAGTAAATTAAAGGAAGACTATTACTTAAGAAGTAAAACCTTAAAGAAAATTACTTATAGTTTAGTAAATAGTTATAAAAAAGTAAAAAAGATAATAAAGAAAAAGAATACAAAGGTATAAGTAGTATGCTATGCCTATTAATAGACTATTCTAGTATTACTAAAAGATTAATTAGTTTAGGCACTAAGTGCCTAAAATACACTATATATAGCCTTATAAAGAGTAACTAGTTACTAACCTCTTATAAAAAAGATTTCTTATTTAAAGTTATTACTTATATTATTAACCTTACTTTATTATAGATACTTTTAGCTAGAGTTACTTAAGAACTATAATCTTATAATATCTTTACTATACTTTTTTTAAGCTTATATATCTTTTTATATAGTACTATATTAGATAACTATAGTACTATATATATAGTAAATAATGTTTTTTTACTTAAAGTAATAAGAAATAACAGGTAGATCAGTAGGTGAACTAGATAGATAGGTAGAAAGATAGGTGTAGTTTTATTGTGCTTAGAAGGTATAGAGAGCTAGAATCCCTTAAGGGGATCTTATCTCTATATATAATTAACTAACTTCTATATTTCTAGTAATATATATATTAAACTTTATATTATATTATACTTATTATACTATTATATAGATTTGAAACCTTATATTGTTACAGCCTGTTTTAAGCTAGTTACAGCCTGTTACACTACTTGTTACAGCTTGTTACAGCATAATGCGGTCTGTTTAATATCTAGTTTTATTTAAGTGGATATTTCTATTTTTAGTACCCTAGAGTAAATCTAGTTACTATTTATATATATCTACTTTTTATACTTCTTAGAGATAGAGTACTAGAGAGTAAATCTCTATAGGTCTATATCTAGAAGTAAAGGTTATATTAGATATCTTATATATATATATATATATAGTAGTGTTACTTTAAGGTTATAAATAAGGTTAAATTTAAGGTTAAATCTAAGGTTATAATTATATAAGCTTTTATATCTAAGTAAAGTTAGTACTATTAAGATACTAAAAAAGGTATATAATAAGTTAATTTAAGTACTACTTTATACTTTATACTTATAATAAGTACTTAAGTAACAAAGAGTATTTTTAAAAGCTATAATAAAATAAGCTTAGACCTTATCTTAATAAATATAGTATTTATAAAAGACTTTTATATAAATATTTCTTAGGAGTAGTTAGGTAGGCTAGCTAAGTAGGCCTACTAATTATATACTCTAGGGAGTAATACATATATAAAGCTAAGTACTATAGAGCATATAAGAGTTAGGGCGTATAAGAGGTAAAGTAAGGGTATATAAACATATAAAAGGAATAAGGGGGAAAAAATAAGAAAAAGAAAAGTAGCTTTTAGTATTAGTAATACTAGTAACCTAACTTTATATTTATAGTGTATTTACTTATTACTTTTATACTTAACCTAATTATATATAATAGCCTAAAAGCTTTACTTAATTATCTAGACTAGTAAGTAATATATTTATAAACACTTACTATATTACTAAAGACCTAGTCTTACTTAAGCTAATAGAAAGTACTAACTAAGCTATAACTAACTTAACTAGTTACTACTTACTTTCTTTATCTTTAACTAATAGTACCTAAAGAAGCTATAATATAACTAAAAGGCTTAAGATACTAAATAAGAAAGAATACTAGCTTAAAGAAGAACTTAAAATTATATATAAAAAGGCCTATATCTACTACTAATATAAAGAGCTAAAGTTATTATATAGTAGTAACTATACTTAAGGTAAAATAGTAACCTTAGCTACCTTAAGCCCTTAGGTATAAAAGAATATAATAGTACTACTTAGTAGTAAAGTAAATAATAGCTTATATCTTTACTACTTACTATCTTTTTTAGTACTTACTTATAGTAAAAAGTTATATAAAAAGCTTTAAATCTTTTTATTTAACTACTATATACACTTTATCTTATAAGTAAAGTAGATTTATAATTAAAGTAATAAGATAACTTATATCTCTAGCTATTTCTAAGGCTAAGTAAAAGAGGTATAGATATACTATATAGAGAAAGAAACTAAGGTCTAGAGGGAACTAGTAGTAAGGACAAAAGAAGACCTTAAAGATTTCTTATATAATAAGCTCTTAGACCTAAGAAGCTACTTAGTTATAGTAACCTTATAGCTTAACTACCTCTACTAAGGCACTAGTTAGAGTGTTAATAAGTTCTTAATAAAATATAAAATAATTAAAATAAAGCTATTTTACCTTATAATAGAGAAATAGTATATTTTTTCTTTATTAACTAAGCTATAACTTAGTATTAGATAAGCTATTAGCTTATAGCTAGTACTACTATAAATATATAAAGAGCTAGTATTACTTATAAGGCGTATTAAGTAAGCTTAAGAACTATATTACTAACCTTATATAACTAGTACTATATAAAAACCTAAGGTACTACCTATAAGAATTATATAGTAAGTACACTTAAGGAGTAATATAGTAACCCTAACTATAAAATACTAAGTGCTTAATATAGTATCATAAAGTTAGTAAATAATAAGGTATATTATAACTATAATAGGATAAGATATATAGTAAGAAGCTACTTAAAAGTAAAAAAGGTATAACGTACTTACTACTTCTATAGCTTATAAGGCTACTATATAAATAAATACCTTAAATTAACTTATAGGTAATATAAGAAAAAAGGATATATATAGTATAATTATAGTAAATAAGTAGATAATATAAATAATATCTTAGTAGCTACTACTTACTAGAACTTATAATAAGAACGCTAAGTTAAGATCTTACTTTTACTATAAGTTTATAATATATAAGTAGTAACTAAGGCGCTTATTAACTTAGGATTAAAAGCTAATATAGTAACCCTTAGTATAATTACTAGCTATAACTTACTACTAAGAATCTACTTATTACCTCTATTAGTAAATATTAATAATAAACTTATCTTAATAATTAAAATATACTACTTTTATATTAAAGTAACTAATAGTATAGGTATAGCTAAGTATTAGCTTTACTAGTTTATAGTAGTATAGCTATAGTAACTAATACTAATCCTTAGTATAAATTAGCTAGAGGAGGCTAACCTATATATAGACTAAAAAGTAAAGTAATAGTAGTATTTTTACTATAAGTAAAATACTAGCTTAGTAAAAATAAAAAAGAATTTTATATACTATAAGTTATAGTAATAGTACTAACTTTATATATTATACCTATAGTAACTATAGCTAAAAAAAGTAGTAAGTATAAATAATATAAGTAAATAGTAATATACTTAGAATTTAAGAAACTTTTCTTTAAAGATAAAGCGCTTAGCCTACTAAAGCACTTTATATATAAGTATTATATTAATCTAGAGGAAGGTGCTAAGGTGCCTTAAAGGCCTATATATATACTTTTAAAATAAGAATTAGAAATACTTTATAAATACTTTTAAAAGATAAAAGCCTAGGAATAGATCTAACCTTTTACTAGCTTAAGAGAAGTACTAATTCTATTTATACTACAAAAGAGAGGTAAGCTATAACTTTATATTAACTACTAAGTGCTTAATAAGGTAATATATAAGGACTATACCTTACTACTACTAATTAGTAAGATTCTTAATTAACAATTAAGTACTAAAGTATATACTAAGCTTAATATTAAGAATACTTACTATTAGATATATATTTATAAAAGTAATAAGTAGAAAATAGCTTTTTATACTTAATATAGTTATTTTAAGTACTATATTATACTATTTAGGCTAGTTAATATACTAGTAATATTTTAATTTTATATTAATAAGGCCTTAGTAAGGCTAGTAAATATTATATATAGTATATACTTAAATAATATTATTATTAATAGTAGTAACCTTAATAAGTATAAGTAGTATATATAAAGTATACTTATAAGGCTTAAGTAGTAAAGGCTTTACTTTAATAAAAAGAAATATATATTTTACTAAATAACTATTAGGTTCTTAAGGTTTATAGTTTTAATAAAAGGAATTACTATAAAGTAAAATTATATTAAGGTAGTTATATAGTAGCTACTTCTAAATAGTATAAAAGATATTTAGATATTTCTTAGGTTTATAAAGTTTTACTAATACTTTATCTAAAGTTATCTTAAGATTATAGCCCCTCTAACTAATAGACTAAAAAGAGCCTAAAAAAAAGAATTATAGCTAGATACCCTAGTAGTAGTAGCGTTTTAGTAACTTATTATAGCCTTTACTAAAGTGCTAGTACTATAGTATTTTAACCTTAAGCTACTTACTATAGTCTATATAGACGCTTTAAAGTTTACTATTAAAGTAGTACTAGTCTAATAGTATAAAAAGAAGTAGTATCTTATTACTTTTTAATTAAGAAAGCTATAAAAAGTAGAAGTATATAATAGTACTAGTAATACTAAGCTACTTATAGTTATTAATAGCTTAAAGAATTAGTACTAATATATTACCTATAGTAGTAAAATAGTTACTATTTAGACTAACTACTTTAACTTCTAATTCTTAAATATAAAAAAGTAACTTAACTTAAGATAACGTGCCTATATAGTAGGCAGGCTATTATAGTAGGTAGGCTACTTTTCTTCTTTTCTAACTCTTTAATCTTTACACTAATATTCCTTAACGTATAAATATATAATCCTTTTTAATTAAAAGCTATATTTTCCTTGCCCTCTAAGCTATTCAAAAAGACCTAAAAATATCTATATAAAAGGCAGCTTCTATATTTAAGGTCTTAAGAATAACACTTTAATACTAACGCGTTAGATAAATATTATAAGCTAAGATATATCTAAAATTAAAAAAAATAATAAAAATAAAAAAAAAGTAATTCTTAATAAGGTTATTAACCTAATTAATTAAGGGTTTCCTTTATAATAAGAAGACGTATAAGATATAGCTAACTAACTCTTAAATAAACGTAACGTAACGTATATTAGACCTTAATAAGTAAAGAACTTTATATAATAATAGCTCTAATTAAAAATATAATTTTAACGTTAAATTAACTATTAGAGGCCCTTAGCTAAAGATTATATAATTATATAAGGCTAGTTTATACTTATATAAAGTATAATTATAAAGTATAAGATATAGGATTATAATATTTATAATTTTAATAAGACTAAGTTCTTAATAAGAATACTATTATATATAAAGGTTATTATAACCTCTAATTATAAAAAAAGGCCTTATATAAAGCAGCCTAGTAATTAAAAATAGGTTTTTATTATTTAAGGTATATATATAAATAGCTAAGT
>NW_007361233.1:0-15695 GCF_000149035.1 Colletotrichum graminicola M1.001
AGTAAAATAGTTAAATAGTTAGAAGTTAAAGACTTGTTTTACTTTATAAAATAAGATAATAAAATAGTTATTAAGAAATAGTTTATAATAAATACTATAATAACTAATGTATATTTAAAGCTTATAGCTATTATAGTTATATTATATATATATATATTTAGTTATTTAACTATATTTATTAGGTTTATACTTAGGTTTATTAGTTTATAAAACCTATAGTATAAAGTAAAGCTACTATATAAAGCTAACTTTAAACTATAATAAAACTATTAGTCTAGCTTTATATAGTTATCTATACTAAAATTTACTTTTATAGATTTATAGTAGCTGCTTTATTTACTAGATATATAGACCTAGGGGTATAATAATGTATTATTATATAAAGCCTACTTAAAACCTTTCCTAAGTATATATAAGATAAGATAGTTAAAGCCTTTCTAGGAGGAATAAGAAAGTAAGATATCTATAAATAGATAACCTTTTTAATACTAGCTTATAGTAAAGTAAATAGTAAATAAACTACTATTAAGCTTTATATAAAAGCCTAAGTAGTAAAGTATTTTAATACTAGCTTACTTATAAGCTAAGAATTTAATAGACTAAATAGTATAAATATACTAGACTTTAAAAAGCTTATTACTATTAAATATTATAATAGTATTTATGTTTTAGTTATTATTTACTTTAGATAGTTAACTTATTTATATATATTTAAGGCTATTATAAATATAATTACTTTCTTAAATATACTTATATAGTAAGTTAAAGATTATAGTTAGTTATATACTTACTTTTATCTTTTTATAGTTTTTATAAGTTAATTAAGCTATAATATAAAAGATTTAATTAAAACTACTTATTACTATCTTCTTTATTACTATCTTAAACTACCCTTTAGGTTTATATATTATATTTAGTCTTTTTATAATTACTATATTATTATATATATAGTTTATTACCTTTTATATAACCTTTTTTTAAGACGTTTTCTTACTTCTAGCTTTAATACCTTTTTCTTCTTCTTATAATACTTTTACCTTAGCTATATTAAGTAACCTTTTAAGATATAGTTAGGTCTTTTTAGCTCTTTATACTTACTTAATATATAATTTCTATATAAACTCTAAGGTTCTTAGTCTTAATAAAAGTAAGCTTATATACTAACTTACTAATACTTTTAGCTTAAAAGTTAATTACCTTATATATTAGTATTAGTAAGCTTCTTTAATATCTTTAGATTTCTTTTTTTAGTAAACTAGTACTTTATATACTCTTTAGTACTATAATTAGTACTTTTAGGTCTTATAAGCCTAAGCTAGGTAGATATAAGCTAATAAGTATTAGTATATTTAGCTAAAAGTCTAAGTAAGAAATAACTACTTTAAGATGAAAAGATATAAGGCTAGCCTGTTTAAAGCTAGCTTATATATTTCTTTATTTTATTAAAGTAAAAAATACTCTATTAAAGGTAAGAAAAAGGTTATTCTTTATAATATATAAAATCTATATTTATATTATTTTCTTAATTTCCCTATTATATAAAAGCTCTAATAAGCTAAAATAAGTTATATTAAGAGGCTAAAGCTTATATAATAAGTAAAAAGGTATATATAAAGTAATAATTCTTTATTTCTTATAAAGACTATTAAAGTTAGTTAATTTATAGCTATTATAGTTATTATAGCTATTAAGGACTAGGAGTTAATAAGTACTTTTTATATAAAACTTTATATATTAGTTAAAATATTTAACTAATTTAAGCTAATCTTATTTATTATTTATTTATTTTTACTTAAGTAAATATACTACTTAGCTAAGAATTAGCTATTTTAGTACTAAAAAAGAAAGTAATATTTACTTTTTATAATAATATATAAAGCTATTACCTAGCTATTTATATATATACTTTAAATAATAAAAACCTATTCTTAATTACTAAGCTACTTTATATAAGGTCTTTCTTTATAATTAAAGGTTATAATAACCTCTATATATAATAATATTTCTATTAAGAGCTTAGTCTTCTTAAAATTATAAGTATTATAATCTTATATCTTATACTTTATAATTATATTTTATATAAGTATTAACTAGCCTTATATAATTATAAAATCTTTAGTTAATACCCTTTAGTAGTTAATTTAATATTAAAATTATATTTTTAATTAAGGCTATTATTATATAAAGTTCTTTACTTATAAAGGTGTAAGATATATTATATTATATCTATTTAAAAGTTAGTTAGTTATATTATATTTATTATCTTATTATTAAGAAAACCTTTAATTAATTAAAGGTAATAATATTCTTAAGAATTACCTCTTTTTTTACTTTTAGTATCTTTTTTAATCTTAAATATATCTTAGCTTATATAATATATCTAGTATATTAGTTATTAAGGGTTTATCTAAGGACCTTAAAGGTATAAGCTGCTTTTTATATAGGCATTCTTAGGTCTTTTTAGATAGCTTAGAGGGTAAAAATAATTTAGCTTTCTTTAAAGGAAGAGTTTATGTTTATATATAAAGAAAAGTAGGTGTAAAGGTAAAAGAGGTAGAATAGTAGTAAGTATATATAACTAACTATAATCTATAACTTACTATATAGTATATTAAAATATTTAATTAATAAGTATAATAATATATCTTACTTAGACTTTAAAGCTACTTCTTATATATTTAATACTTACTATAGTACTATAATATTTTATAAGTACTTAGTTTTTATTATTCTAATTACTTAAAGAAAAGTATTTAAATATAGATCTTACTTAATATTATATATATATAGTTTTATAAATTTAAAAGTATAGTAAAGTAAAGTTAATAAAATCCTCTACTTATATAGTCTTATACTAATTATATATAAATAAGTCTGCTTAAAGTCCCTTTTAAAGTAGTAAAGCCTTACTATAAAACTAAACAAAATTACTTTTTAAGAAATCCTAACTAAAAGAATAAAAATAAATTCTATTAAAAATAAATATAATAATATAGAAGTAAACCTATTTCTTAGCAAAAGATTTATACTAAAAGTAATCTTTAAGATATATCTTTTAATATTACTAATCTCAGCTACTTAGATATAGCTAGGTAAGTCTCTATTAAGATTTAAAAGCAGGTGTAGATTTAGGATTTATGTGCAGACTCCTAAGGTAACGACGAGCCTGGTGTATAGGCCCGTGCCAGTCTACCAGACAAGTGACTCGGCGAGCCCACGACGTGCTGTGGCTGTGGATCCACTTACTTAAAGTGGCTAGATACAATAGCTAAATACCCATGCCATACTATGGTATCGGGCCGAGCGATCAGACAAGCTGATAATGCCCCCCCTTGACAACCCGAGAGTACCATACGCGCTAGCCCGTGCAGGCTTGAGTTGACAATAGATATAGTTATAGCCAATAGATAGGGTATAGATAGAGGGAAACAGAGGCAAAAAACAGAGGTAAAAAACAGAGGTAAAAAACAGAGGCAACAAAAAGGGTTAGTCTTGGCCCATCCTAACCTAGAGCACAGCAGAGGAAGTAGGGTAGGACAGACCATTCCAGCCCTGCCTAGCAGAGCCGTTTTAGAATTACCTAAAGAAAAAGTCACAAAAAGCTAGGGTTAAACCTAAAGCCTTTATATTATTAGGAGCACTACTTACCACTAGACTATATAGAGCAAGAAGAACAAAAATTCTTGTTTTACTTAGACCTATAGACCCTTTTGACGTGTGCGGACGTATCTATTAGTTGGAACCCTATCACGTACTCTACTGTCAGGCTAACCCTATTGGTTATTGTGCACGGTACTCTTGGGTTGTCAGGGGGGGGGCATGATCAGCTTGTCTATAGACTCTATCGGGCCAAAGTTTAACCCCCCCGTCAGGTAAATGTGGCCGTGCTTTTTTTGATTATTTCAGTGACGGTACTTTGAGGTTCTTGTGCACATCTATCATAATTCTGGCCAGTGAGAGTCTCTCATACGTGGGTCACAACTCCACACTACCTGCTAGGGAGTTTATATCCGTACTTACCCATCATACGTAGTAGTATATCCGTATCGTTTTTACTATGTACGTATTGACACCTTGAACTATGCTCGGGGATAATCCAAAAGGGTAATCAACCCGACATATGACCAAGGGAATATTGATAATGACTTTTAGAAATTTGGTTACTGTGGGTCACATAAGCATCGGCGAAGTCCTACTATGTATTGCTGACAAGCTTCTGACTGCTACCCTACCTAATTAGGGGTATTTCCCGTCAACCGCTCCCCGTCAATTCCATCCAGGGGCAAATAGCAATTTCGCGTACTGCACATACAGACTGGATTCGGCATCCTAGACAGCATGAGGCGCTGATAAGGGATGACTCGAGCCGACCGGCAATGCCGTGAGCTAATGCACGCAGTAATGCACGCAGTAGATTGGTGCCTTGGAGTAGAACATCTGTAGAACTTAAACAGGTCTGCTCTTCCACTCTGAAGACATCCGCAAGCTCCCTTCTTCTGTTGCACAAACTTTCTCACTGTTCTATCAAAGAACCTGCCATTCTTTTGTTTTGCAACGTGTTGATTTGCCCATCATGATTCTCAAGTCTACGCTGTTACTGTGTCTTGCATTCACAGCAGATGCATTTGCAGTGCGGCGTGGTGCAAATGATTGGTCTGCACCCAATGTCGGTGATCGTAAGGCTTTAATTCAATGATTCCGAAGTCCGTGTCTAACAAAAATCAGGCCGCAGCCCGTGTCCCATGGTTAACGCTCTCGCCAATCATGGGTATCTCCCTCGTAATGGGTTGAATGTCTCCCTTGCAGACCTCATTACTGGCTTCACAGCTGCCGTAAACTTGGATCCCGCTGCAACCACCCTGGTTGGACAAAAAGCCCTTCTCACTTCTACTACTGGAAATAACGCGACATTCAACTTGGACGATCTGAACACCCACGGGAGTGAGTTTCCGTTTCTTCCCTTAAAAGCTTAAGACTGACCGCATTATTACACCAGTTATTGAGCATGACGGTAGTTTGAGTCGCAACGACATCTATTTTGGCGACAACCACTCGTTCAACATGACCATTTGGGAGTCTGTGGCGTCTTACTTTACTGATTCAACTATCTCGATTCCGACAGCCGCAAAGGCCAGAGTAGCACGTCTTCAAGCCGCTGCCGCTGCCAACCCACAATTCAATCTTACGGCCGATGGTACTCAGTTCAGCTTCATTGAAACTGCTCTCTATCAGTCTGTATTTGGCAACTTGGATGATGGCAATGCCAGGACCGATTGGGTTAGAGTGCTGTTTGGTATGTATACCTGATCCCTGGTAAAGTTATTAAGCTCACAACGTGCAGAGAAAGAACGTCTTCCCTTTGAAGAAGGGTTTTCTAGATCGGCTTCACCAATTACTGCAGCGGGAATTCTTAGCTTGGTTAACAAGGTTGCAGCAGCAAGTATTTAGTTTATTAGTCCATTAAGTTTATTATTATGTCTTTAAATAAATACAGGGTTAATAGACTTTAATTTGTGTAGCTCTTGCTTGGAATTATTAGAGTTAGGCCAACAGTAAAAGATGTATACTAGATCTAAATACAATTAGCAAGATCATTTAATTTTCTATAATTTAAGTTGAGAACTAGTAGTATTTTTGTCAATAACTTTAAATATATCTCTATACTATAAGTAATAAGAGAACCTATACAACCTATAGTGTCTAAGAAGGTCATGAGAGTAATCTACAAAGCCTAATTAGTCTAGAACGTTCACCCTCTTTGCCCACGTTGCCCTACTATTCCTATTTTCAACACAGTAAGTTCTCAAAACTGTCCTCACCTTCCTTTTGCATGTGAAAATACTACCTAACCATTTCATAAGATTATATGCCTATACTGGACAATTTAATATCTGTAATTGTCTAAAATTTTGAGATTATTTACAAAGGTACCTGTGGAATACTTCTAATGTTTTTGCAACTAACAAGCCAAGATGAACGCAATCTGGCGAGGACTATGGAGCACGTCAGTGTAACAACCTCGGCTGTATTGTGCGATGACTATGCGTTGCGAGCATTTGGGTGTAAGAGATCCACATGAACCTCGGAAGAAGTAAAACATTTTCACATTTGACACCGGGGCTCTGCATTCTGACCAAAGCGTAACGCTGTCTGCTGTGCCAACACTAGGAGGTGTCAATGCTTCTGAAATGTGTGACGTACTGTCCGAGCTTATCTGATAGCTGGTTGAAACACGTGAAGACGAGACTGCCGAGGGTCATAATGAGATGAAACTATATATGAGGCGTGGAATCTGTCGCTTCTGTTGATAAACTGTTTTCCAACTGGCAGCGCAGTGTTAAAAAAAAGAAGGCAAAAAAAAGAACTTGCGCTTTTACTTAAAAATGTCTTGGACTATCACCACAACTTCCGTTCCTTCAACTATAATGGGTGAAAGGAAAGATCCTATGAAATCGACATGGAGACGAGGCGACAGACATAATTGGAAACTTGGCAACTATCTCATCGAGAAATTCGGTCTATACCATGATGAGTTAGATCGGCCTGCACCCATCCACGCCAAAGGAGATCCCGTTCCATATATGCCACATTGGCAACTTCATCGATGGATTCTCCTGCACGCCACGATTCCTCTCCTCATTCACCAGGCAGTAATCTCCTGGACAGGGTACAAAATCCACCCGGTCGCTGCCTTTATATTCTACAGTACCGCCATCAAGTTAATCGCCATTCACCAAATTAACACCATGAGAGCAGTCGGTCAGCGTTATGGCTATCTCGATGGCGACAAGCACGAGCGTGATGGCGTACCAGACAATAGTGTCCAAACCGTCCTGCGTTCTCTCATCTCTACAGCGACATTCAGGGCGATGATGGCAGTTATCTTGGCATATCGAAGCGATGATGCCCCAAGCACAATCAACTGGAAGCTGCTACCGTTGGAGATTGGTTTATATGGGATAGTGTTGGACTTTTGGTTTTACTGGTACCATCGGCTGATGCACGAGGTTGATTTCCTGTGGAAATATCACCGGACCCATCATCTGACCAAGCACCCAAACCCTTTATTGACAATTTTTGCCGACAGCGAACAGGAGTTTTGGGATATTGCTGGGATACCATTCTTGACGTGGGCTACACTGAAATCTCTTGGTTTTCCAATGGGATTTTACGAGTGGTGGTTCTGTCAGGAATATGTTATTTTCACAGAGCTTACAGGACACAGCGGCCTTCGCATTTGGGCTACTACTCCTAGTCCATTCGCATTGCCCCTCAAGTGGTTTAGGAGCGAGCTTGTCCTAGAGGACCACGATCTACATCATCGAAAGGGGTGGAAAAGCAGCGGGAACTACGGGAAGCATACGAGGCTGTGGGATCGTGTTTTCGGTACTTGCATGGACCGAATAGAATGCGCGGAAGGCGCGGCTGACTATAACAATACCGCAGTGATGCCGCTACTTTGAGGTTATCCGCATGGTGTTCTCAATCACCATGATGTTGAGAGCGAAATTCATTGTGGCATCACAGCTAGATAGCAGAATCGGCTATCCACTGTGGAATTCTAGTGGATTTGAGCAGATCTAGAAGAATGGATAACTGAGAGTTCTACAAAATGAAGTTCGTCTACAAATTCTTATTGTCAGATCTATAACAGTAGTGCCTCTTGATGTTTACATCAGCTAGATGCCTCAGGGCGGTGACATAGGTATATCTAATTGATAATTTACCTTCTTCATACTTGTGATTAAGAATAGTTAGTAAGCTGCTAGTAATAATTATATTAGAAATAGTTCCCTACTCTGCAATGTAATGTTGTGTTATCTATCTTTTATCTAATATTATATTCCTAATTTCAGTCTTCTCTCACCCTGAAGTCCTTGTTAGGAATCTAAACTCTAGAGGATTAGTACCTCTATATCTCTTTACAGTATAGTCAGGTGGTCTGCCAGGGACTATATCTCGTAGTGTTTCACTTATTACTCGCGTTACTTATGTATGTTTAGGATCCTTTTTTCCCTAGTACTGCTTCTTGAGGAATCACCCTTCTTACTCCTATTCTTATGTACCTTGCTGTGTGCTCCTACTTGCAATTGATAGAGACTAAATTGTATGGTTAGTTTACTAAACAGCAACTAAAGTAAATATCAAGAGGGTTAGTGTCTGATTTAAACACAAAAATGCCCACCAGGAATTCAACTTGAAAGCAAGTAATGACCGAGATAGTGAATCTTAGAATGCACTTATAGCAATCATTTCTAAATATTGTTTCTTTCGCTAATTTCGTAAGTCCTTAGAAATTACATCAATGTTGCTAGACAACAAGTGAGAAATTCTATTTTTTAGGACTTAAGAAACCTAGACAACCAACGAACTGGGTAATATATTCCTAGAATCAAATACATTTATACGCCCTGTGTCTTATTACACATGATAAAGGTCAAGGCGAGGTGTGTCTACTACGGTGGACAACAACACGTATCGCCATAGACCATCTAGAAACATATACTGCTAGCAGCCTCTAAAATGCTTCATTGTTAACCCTCCTGATTTTGTAACATGATTTCAATTGGTGTGTGAGCTAGGATTGAGTTTCTGTCAATAGCCCTACGATTCGGGACTTGCCGCATTCTCGCAGGCTTTTTATTCTAATGCCTGTCTACGGCCTCGCATGCGGCACATACAGCCCCCCGGACGCATAGCAGCTAAGGCTGCCACTGCGAGCATTTATCAGGCAGACTACCTCTACGACACACTGGCTCTATAAGAGGCTACGACATGTATTAATCTTACACTTTCCACTACAGTAGACGTTAACACAGTTATAATAGCTATAACGATATTACCTAAGTGTAGAACTACAGGGACTACAGATAACAGGGATTTCTCCTCCTATCTACCTACTACACACACACATATACACACTACACTATAAACCTTTCCTTTCTTTTTTTTCCTTTTACCCCCCCTCTTTTTAAAGAATATTTATGTAACGTCTAAAAATGTACTAGGACAGTTTGCTTACACTATAGGGCAGGTACATATACACTAGAATAACACCTAGGTATACCTAACAGAGGTAAGGATGTGCTAATAGCACTGTACATTTAGGTACACGGACGCCCCCTAACCGCGGCGAGAGACGCGGTGAGGAGGAGACCGAGGCAGAACCTGGACACTGAAGAGCCTTGGGCACTTGACAGCAACGGACAAGCAACTAAAAGATTCCTAGGAGGGAGCAATAGAGTATATTTGTACACTAAAGTAGACCTGCCTAGGCGCCCTTGACCCTAAATAGGGACGGCCCGGCGTTAAATACAACAACAACAACAACAACAACAACAACAACAACAACAACAACAACAACAACAACAACAAGCATGCGGCACATAGTGCTCGCACCATGTTTTTTCCTAGTCTTCAATAATGGTAAGTTTGGTTTCTAGTATATGTTAGTCGGATGGCACCGAATTGTACTGCGGCACTTGGAGACATGCTTCAGGGGCGAATGTCTGCTCCGGTCTCACTGGCCGCTGTGACTACTGTCACTCCCTGAAACACTAGCCACTTTGGGGATTGACCCAGCCAAAGCTTGGCATCCCTACGAATTGAGGACTCGGGCGCGGGCGCGGGTGTTCGGCAACTGTAACTTACTGCTTCCAGAACCCATCTGTGTTCCTTGAAAACAAAATCATATTCGTCGCGTGCGCGCCACAGGAATGGCCTCAAACACGTGATACTCACCACCCTTGTATTAGCCTATAAGCATTCGATTTTCTCTCCATAGCCGACATTATCTCCGTAGGCTCCAACTACGCCTATCATAAGTCCGAGCACACAATCCACGCATGCTTCCATCGCCGACATATATATTTGGCGGTCCCTTTCTTTGTCGCTGTCACTTAATTTCTAACCACTTAGAAGGGCTCTTGATAGAACTAATATCGATCATGTCGTCCGAACCGGTCTCATGGTTGTCGCAGCTTGGGGCAGAGAGTGGCTTCGCCTCTATTTTTGAATCCTGTCGCGACACGAAACTACTTTGTTTACAGCGTTTCGTCCGACTATTTGCCTACGGCGCCTCTTTTCTCATTCTCGTTCACTTTCTCTCCAGTCTCAACTTCTCTGACGAGCGAATCGGCCTGTTCATGACCCTCACGCTTCTCGGGGATGTCGTCATCAGCTTCTTGCTGACAGCAATCACCGACCAAGTCGGTAGGAGAAATGTTCTTGGAGCTGGTGCGTGTTTGATGATGATCAGCGGTCTGGTCTTTTTATGGGCTGACAACTACTGGATCTTGGTTGCCGCTGGTATTTTTGGTGTCATAAGTCCAAGCGGCAACGAGATTGGCCCTTTCCGGGCAGTTGAAGAGTCGATCCTTGCGCAACTCACGGTACGCGATAAGCGAAGTGACATCTTCGCTTGGTATACTCTATTTGGCTCGGCAGGCGCTGCCTTTGGTACACTTACATGCGGTTGGACTGTACAATTCCTGGAGCACAACGAAGCCTGGAGTCCTCGCGAAGCATACAGAGTCGTGTTCATCGTCTACGCCGGTCTTGGTGCGCTGAAGTTGATGCTCATTCTCGGCCTCACCTCTAGTGTCGAGGTAGCACCGGTCAAGTCTAATAGTGCACTTGTACGAGCCAGTGAGGAACACCAATCGTTGCTCACTGATTCGGGCAGAAGAGAAAATCATCCTCGGCAGTCGACAGAAGAGAATCGTCCTTTCCCAAGCATATCAGAGCGTATGCGGGCTTTGGTACCCTATATATCTCCGTTGTCTCGGTCTATTTTATTCCGATTACTTCTTCCGTTCTGCATCGACTCCTTTGCCTCGGGAATGGCATCGCCCTCTTGGTTAACCTATTTCTTCACCACGGTTCATTCACTTCACCCAGGATCACTGGGCACACTATTCCTGGTAACGAATCTCCTCGCCACGATCTCTAACATCGCCGCTCTTCCCCTGGCCCGTCGTCTCGGTCCGCTCAAAACCATGGTGTTTACGCATTTTCCCTCGGCTATCTTCCTTGTGATGATACCGTTGCCCTCGACTAGCCCTCTAGGAACTTGGGTTGCTATGGCATTTTTGGCTCTCCGGGCTTGTACACAGAGTATGGACCAGGCACCAAGACAAGCATTCCTCGCAGCTGCGGTCCTTCCGAGCGAGAGAACGGCAGTTTTAGGCGTAGTAAATACTGTTAAGACATTGGCGCAGGCAGGCGGCATTGGGTCTGCAGGCTTTCTCTCGGGAAGACATCTTTGGATTGTCGCCCTTTCGGGAGCTGGAGTTATGAAGGCTGTCTACGACTTTTTGATGCTGGTAATGTTCTTGGGTCTTAGAGATAGAGAGGCAAGCACCACAAAGTCGCATTCAGGGGACGAGGAAGATTTGTAAGGGTCGGAGAAAAAATGTTACCACAACTACAGGAGGGCTTGATAGCTTTTGAAACCATGATCACTCGTGTCGGAGACGAGCCGTGATTAGTCCAGCCGTTTCATACCCTCTTTGCGGACAATAGCCTCTAGTCTAGACAACTCAAACTTCCGATAAGCAAGTTCATCCAGTAGCCACTCCCCAAAGAGCAGTCTTGCAAGCCAAACTGATCCAGCCATCCCTCCAGCCCAGAACCAATTTGTCGCACCACCAACCCAGCCACCCAGCGAACCTTCTCCTTTCAATGCCTCTGCTACGAGTTGCTGCGCGAAGCCTTCTGCGGAAACAGTGGCGTTGTTCTGAGAGAAAGTCAGGCGTTTGGAGTAAATATCTTTAGCCTGAGCGTAAAGGGAGTTTGGCGGCAATTCACGGTTCAGCTTCGCAATCTGGCTCTTGACAGTTCCTGTCATAGAAATCATGACGCGAACACCAAAGGGACGCAACTCTTGGCGAAGGGTGCGGCTGTAGGAGTTCAGGGCTCCTTTGCTAGCCGTATACACCGAACCGAAGACATAAGGCGAGATTGCAGAAAGGCTACTAATCATAATGATAAGACCCCGAGTTGGGATCAACATGGGGACGAAGGCCTGGACCATGGCCATGACGCCAAAAACATTTGTTTCAAATGTCTGTCGTACCTCGTCCATGTTGATGTCGGTAGCAGGAATTGTGTGGGTAACGCCACTGCCGAATTGTCAGAGTTGTGCGTCGTACGTGTCCGGTTTACCCGGTATACAGCTTCACCGCGATTGCACCTCTACCTAGGGTAGGCTTACGCATTGTTAACAAGGAAGTCAAGACGGCCTCCTGTTAGTTCTGCGACAGTCTTCTTGCAAGCGGCTATGCTCTCGGAATTGGCTACATCCAGCGATAGGGTCGACAACCCCAAGTCGCTCAAGTCTTGGAGGACTTCGGGTCGACGGGCCGTGGCGATGACATGAAGGCCTATGAGCAAGTTCTTGTGAGTATAGCGCATCGACTTCAATACTAATTGTCGAAACAGGGGCGGTAAATGAAAGGTTGAAACGCTGATTCCACCCACCTTTGGCGTGGAATTCCTTAGCCAGGGCGTGGCCAATCCCTCCTGGGGTGCAGCTGTGGATCGCGTCAGCACTGGAACCTTGTGGACGTCAATGTTTTGCTAGTGGGCAGGGATAAGATTGTGACAAGATTTTGCTTACCCAGTGATTAGAACTGTCTTATCGTTTGCTAGGGACCCCATTGTGTGCCTGCAATTCAATCTGTTATTAAATAATAGAGATGAGGAAAAAACTAGTGAGTAGAGGGAGCGCGTTCAATATAAATAGACGCACAAAACCCTCAGACTGTTATTTAGTAAGCATTCCTAGGTATTACGTAACCCTAATTAGCTTAGAGTTATATATAAAGTAGAGGCTTATAAGTCTAGGATTACTTAACTTATATTAACTTGATTATTTCCTAAACAGCCTTATAGAACAATAGGCTACCTAGGGGTACTAGTCTATACTATTAAGCTAAACACAGTTAGATATTATGGCTCTTATAAGTGCGTAACTATTTAATTGCAGTAACAAATTTATCTCTCCTCCTTTAAAGTCCTATTACAGAATTAAAAATAGGCAATTTATAGCTACTTTCTTCTCTATTATTAGCAAATTATAAGGTAAAGAATAAGCTTATAGAACATTAGCGTATTACTATTATTACCTCTATTACAGCTAGTTTTAGTTACTAGTAAGCTATAGACGTATTTAGTTACTTAAAGACTATAGTAACTAATACTCTTTAATTATTAAATTATAGGGATTATAATAGTTAATTAATTAATTCTATTATATGTTATATAACTATAGTATAATTCTATAAGAACAAGGAAATCCTAGGCTAATCCTAGTAGTATTATTAGTAAAGTTACTACTAAAAGTAAGGCTAATTTACTACCTATTCCCTAATAATTTGCTATAAGGTAACTATGTATTTACTAGCTAATTTATATATAGTTTTACTATATTTAATATACCCCCTTAGTGCTAGTAATATAATTAATTACTATAGTACTTATACTAAATATTCTTTATTTATAGCCTATTTATTTATTAATTATTCTTTAATATCTTATATATTTTCTTTTTTTATCTAGTAGTAAAGCTTTACTTTAATATTAGCTAATTCTTATTATTAATTTACTTTAAGCTATATATATTAGTTACTAATACTTAACTAAGCTATAAATATAGTAAATTATAGTATACTAAGTACTTTTATTAATTTATTAGCTATTAACTTAGTAGACTTCTTATATTTAATAGTAATATTATAAGACAAGGTAGTAAGTACCTATAGTAAGAAGATAGATAAATAGTAAGGACTAAATACTAAATATATACGTAATATACTACGTATACCCTAAGTATATACCCCTTTAGTAAGTAACCCTTTATAAAGAAAAGGTTAACTATAAATACACCTCCTATTTATTACTTATCTTAATTTCAGAGAGTTAAAGAAAAATACAAAATATAATATAATATAAAAATACGATACAAATACAATACAATACAATACAGATACAATACATGTATTTGTATTGTATTGTATTATATTTTGTATTATATTTTGTATTTAATATAACAATACAAGATATAAAATAAATATTAGTATTTCTTAGTATAATTATACTTTTAGGACTTTATTATACTTAGTAATACTATATATTCTAATTATAAATACTATAAAACATATATTTAAATATTAAATAAGAAATAAGTAAAGGTTATTAGTATTATTAAATATAAAAGTAATAAACTCTATTTAAGTACTTTTATTTAGGTATTATATAACTATTTAATCTATGTATAATTTAAATACTTTATATAGTAAAGCCTTACTATAAACTATATAAGTAAAATAAGATTAGTATTTGAGTAGTAATAAACTTCTTATTATATATTAAGATCTTTTTTAATTAATCAACGCTATTTAAGTATATTTAGCTAATAATAACTTAATATAAATATATATAACTTAGTACTTAAATTCTTTTTTTATATTCTAAATTTTCTAATTATGTTTTTTCTTAATACTACTAATTTCTTATTTTATAAAAAAGTATTTAAATCTTATATTTAAGAGATTATTATATATATTAACTAATTAAGAGTATAAAATATACTATCTAAATTATCTAAACTACTAGATTCTTACTGTTTCTTTATAAGTATTAATCTTTTTCTAGTAGTATTAAATAAATTAGTTCTTCTTTTAGTATTAATACTACTAAATTAATTAAACTTACTTTTTACTATAAAAAGAGTAGGAGATACAGCTAAGTATTAACTAGCTAATGTAAATAATATAAGTAATTTCTTTATATTAGTATTCTACTAGTCTTTAGAATCTATATATATAATAGTTAGTAAGTATTATATTATATTATATATATTAAAGTAGTAATTTTATAATATTCTAGAGATTAAGTACTATAGTATTTAAAGTATTATATAGTATATTATATATAGAGAAGTATAAATAAGTATATAAAATATGCCTTCTATTATTAAGGTTAAGCTTTATAGAAAATAAAGCTAAAATATTTACTTTTAAATTACTCTTTTATTTAAGTAAGTAAATTACTAGCCTTACTAACTACCTAACTATATAACCTTTTATATTTATAAGAGTTATAAGATTTGAAAACTTTCTAATTTCTTTCTTCTTATATATTATATAATGTATTATATATATTATTTTATTAATATTGTTTTATATTATAATATATAGTAGTATTAAAAGTAGGTACCCCAATATATATAAGTTCTATACTTTAGGTATTATAATCTTTTATCTTATTATAGTATTTAATATATATTTAATCTATAATTATTTAATTTTTACTTTATACTTATACTTATTAAGAATTCTTCTCTTATATTATACTTTATAGTTATAATCTATACTTATATTATCTTTATTTTTTATAACTAGGATATCTTTATTATATATATTATACCTTATAGGTATATAGTATATATTAGTTTCTATTAACATATAATTATACTTTAAACCTTTATAAACTATATAGTTTACTCTTATTATAAACCTTATTTCACTTTTATTATTTATAAATATTAAATATACTTTATATAGCTAGTAACTACTTACTAATTACTATATATATAGCTTATAGTTATTTTAGTTTACTAAGTTCTTAATCTTTATTGACTTAACCTCTATTTAAGTCTTATTAGTTATTACTATACTACATTTAAGTTATTA
>NW_007361234.1:0-5191 GCF_000149035.1 Colletotrichum graminicola M1.001
ATAATATGTTATAAGTGTAAAAAGTATTAAATACTTTTTAGCTTTTTACTTTTATTACGTTTTTAGGCCCTTTATAAATAACTAGAAAATAGTGATAATTTATAGCACTTTAGAAGGTTACTAGTGTTATAATGTTAACTATTGCCTAGATATTAGTAGTATAGATTAACGCTAAATAGCTAGAATAACTATAGCTAATTTACTGTAGATTTACTAGATCTATAGGGATATTATGTAGTGGATTTGCTGTATAACCTTATAATAGTTTTTTTTCCTTTACGTATAATTCAGAACTAGTATTTACCCCTATTATTTGCTACTGCCTATTAATACGTATAGTTAACTATATTACTAACCTAGTAAAACTAATAGTTTTACTTACTATATTATTTTACTTACTATATAAGTATATTATAACTATTTAAGAAATAGCTTTTAATATTATTATTACTTAATATTATATTAAAAGTAATATAAATACTTAAGTTTTAGTATTTTTAAAAAAAGTATTAAGCGTATTATACTCTTAAAGATAACTATATTATATAAAAGTACTAGGAAATACAGTATTAGCTAATAAACTCTTTATAAAGCTTAGCTTAGGCTTTCTTAAAGCCTTACTTAGTCTTAGTAAAAATAATAAGCTTTTATGTTATTAATACTTTATAATATACATAAAGAGAGGCCTTATCTACTAGTATATTAGTCTAGGCTTAGTCCTTATTACTAAGCTAGGCTATTATATATACTTATAGCTAGTAAGCCTTATTATCTAATATACTATTCTTATTATAGTCTTTAAGCTACTTTTACTTAGTCTTAAATATAATATTAAACTTAATATAATAAATATAAAGCTATTACTAGACTTTTTAAAACTACTTATTTAGTATAGCCTTTATTTACTTAATATAGTTTATAATTATAATATTAAGATAATAAACTAAGCTTTAGTCTATAAGTTAGTAAATACTAGGTAAAGAAAACTAAAAGCTCTCTAGTCTCTTATAATTAATAAGGCTTAATATAGTATTATAAATAAATCTAAAGTTAGTCTACTTAATAGCTTAAAAAAGTAAAAGTTTAAAGTAATTAGTATTATAAGTATTATTAAACTAATAACTTTAAGGAATTACTTTTATATTTAAAGATAATAAGAAAAGGTTTAAATAAGGCTAATAAAGTAATCTAGTATATTATTAACTTATTTTACTATATATAGGATACCTCCTTATTAAATAACTTAATTAAAGCTATAGTTGAGAAATATTTACTTAGCTTTTTTTAGCTTATATAGGCTTTAGTATTATAAATATATTATTAGGTAAAAAGGAAATCTAAAAACTACTTTTAATTAATATATTTATATTATATACCTAGATATTAACTTATTAGCTTATTATATTAATACTATTCTTTATAATCTAACTTAGCTTATTATAAGAAAAATATAAAAATACCTTAAGGCTAAGGCTATTATTATATTAACTATACTAAATCTTTAGATAATAAGATAATAGCTACTTAGTTTCTTTTTAAGCCTTTATAATAAGTTACTATTAGTAACTATATTTCTAAGATATATACTAAAGTAGAGATAGGAATTTTATTTATTTAATAGTTATAGAAAAAAAGAAAAGTATAATTAGCGTTAGGAAGTATAAGAACCTTCTAATTAGCTATATTAAATAGAGAATAATTAGGCTTTCTTCTTTAATTTATTTTTCTCCTTAAAAGTCTTTACGCTAGTGCCTTATGATTTAATTACTTTAGCTAATATATAATAACTTAGGTAATAGGGAGCTATCTACCTTATTTAATTAATTTATAGGGTTCTAATTAGTATTAAAAGCCTAATTAGGTCTTAGAAACTTAATATAATTAGGCTAGGTACCTAGGTTACTTTACGTTATAAGGTGTTAGTGTGTTTATTTATATCTTATTATTATAACTAGAGTCCTTAATTACGCTACTATACGCTTTTAATAGTCTCTTTTTCTAGAAATAGAGATTCTTAGTATAAAGTAGAAAGTATAAACTATACACTAACTTAGTAGTTTTAATATTTTAAAAGTAATATAGATATAAAATAAGTAGGCAAAAGATATATAATGTAAATAGCTAATAGAATCTAAATATAAGTAGTTCCTAATTAAGGGCTACCTTAGTTTAAAAGATAATAAGTATAATAGTAAAATATATATAAGACACTTATAAGATATAAAAAACTAAACTTAAAGTCTTTATAAATAAAAGGACCTAGAAATCTTAAGAAATTTAGTAAGTAATCTAACTATTAATAAAAACCTACTTAATTAAGGTTATACTTATTATACTACTTATTATATAAGAGGTACTACTAATTACAATACTTCTTACTTAGAGCTTAAGTAAAACGTTATCCTACTTAAAAAGAATTTACTTATAAAGTAATTAATATACTATAATTAGTAATCTTATTAATTACTTAGACACCTATATAATAATAAGCCTACTATAAATAAGTGATTAATATATTATATTTAGTTAATAAAGAAATAAGATTTAAAGTCCTTTAAACTTACTACCTAACTTAAGAGATAATTAGAGAGGACTAACTAGTAATAACTTTAGTACTTATTATAATCCTCTTATAACCTTTAATATAAAAGACTTTAGATATATAAGTAGACCTTAAGCCTTTACCTCTATTCTAGCTAGCCTAAATTAAGATTTAACCTTTACTAGTAGCCTCCTTAAGGCTAAAGTAACTTAAGATAATTCCCTAATTAAAAGTAACCTCCTTAGTAGTATAGCTATTAATAGCTTATTAAACGTAATTACTACTAAAATTAAAATAGCTATAACCTTACTTAAAAATAAGTCTAATTAAAGTAAGTTATAAACGTTTTATAAGCTTATTATATTAAGGCAGCCTAGCGCTTTAGTATTCTTAAGAGATAATATTATTAAAATTATAAAGTAATTTAAAAAGTAATACTAAATATTAAGAGTTCTAGAGCGCCTAATAAGAACTTTTACTACCTAGTATATAAAAAAAACTTAAGTTAATATTATTAAAACTATTATTTAAAACCTACTATAAGTTAAATCTAGAATATAAATTATAGTATAGTTTAAAAAATAAGACACTAGCTAGTTCCTAAATAAAGAAAGTAAATTAAAAAGCCTACTAAGGGCCTAGTTATTTTTAATAAAAACCTATTAGGTACTTAGAACTTATTAAGTAAGATTAACTAAATTATTCTTTAAGCTAAATAACAAGACCTTTACTTTATTATAAATAGGTCTCTAATTAAATAAATCTATAAACGCTTTTACTAAAAAACTATTAAGGACGCTATAAAAGAAGCTAGATTATCCTTTAATACCCTTATTTAGTAAATAAGGTATTCTAACTTTTAGGTAGTAATCTTAAATAGTATTACCTATAAGAAAAAGTATATACTTTTATTTACTTTAGATATATAAACTAACTTATAGAAGAATACTACTAGAACTACTAGTTTAAGTGTTATATATAAACGCCTTAAGAGCTAAAAATATATACTAATTAAAGTTAAAGCCTTTATAAATATTATATTAGATTAAGACCTTATAGATAAGTTCTTAATGCTTAGTATTTTCTAGTAGTTAATATAGTTTTAGCTTAAGATATAGGTCTATAATATTTATACACCTTAGCCTAATTAAAATAGGATAGTTTATAGGCTAAGGGATAAGTGTTAGTACTATTAATCTATAGTATATAGCTATATTAAGGACTATAATTAGTATATAATAAATAAAAGTACTAAATTAGTCCTCTTAGTATAAAGATCTTAGAAATATAGGCCTTAAAATAGTAGTATACTAATATCTATAGTACTACTTATCATCTTAAATAATAGCTATTAAGGAGGTTATTTTAATTATATAGCGCTACTTACTTACGTTTTAAACTTTAGTAATAATCCTATCTTTAAATACGTTACTAAAGAAATCCTTAATAAATAAATTAGCCTACCTTAAGAGGCTAAAGTAAACTTTTTAGAAGTACAATTCTCTAATAATATACTAATATTAATAATAACTAAGTATATTTATATAATTATACTTAGCTTTAATTAAAGTTATAGTTCTTAAGCTTTTATTATTATAAGAAAGTAATTAAATAAACTAATATAAACTACTTTATAGAAATACCTTTAATAATTATATAAAGATTAGGATTCTTTATTAGCTAAGCCTACTTAATTTAATATTATTATTAAAATTCTAAGTAAAAAGGTAGTAACTTTTAAGACAGACGTTAGAAAACTTAATAAAGAAAAAAACCTAATTAGTAATATAAGATTTCTCTTAGTAATCCTAAAGATGATAATTCTCTAGTACCTAAAGCTAATAAATAACTATTAAAACCTACTAACTACTTAAACTTCTTTTTTAATAAATAACTAAAAGATAACTAGAAAAGTAAATACTAATTAAATATATACTATTAATTAAACTTAAGAAGCTTACTATTTAGCTAAGAACAAGCTAGACGTACTTATATCTTTACTTATATAGCTCCTAAGAAGTATCTAGCTAGAATTTAATAAGGTAATAAGAATAGCCCTTAAGGAATATAAGTAGTTTATAAATAATCTAATAAAGGTGTTCTTTTTTACACCCTTATTATTAATTAAGCTTACTTTAGAATCTAGCTAAAAAATAAAAGTAGAAGATCTAATTAAGGACTATAATATAGCTATTAGTTCTAGGAAGCCTTTTTTAGCTAAAGTTACTAAAGTAACTTATATTACTTTCTTTTTATAGCTCTTAAATATAGTTATAGTAAAAACATATCTATAGCTATAAGTTAGGTTAACTTAGCCTAGAAAAAAATAACTAATAGAAGGAATAGCCCTCTTTATCCAGCGAGAATGATAGACCATGCCGGACGAATCAGGTGCTGAGGTGATTCTTTAACTATCCTAGAGCTAGGGGAACTACGCACCCCGAGCCTCCCCAGAAAGTGTTAGACACCGGGTCGCGTATCGACAACCTATGATAAAACGGAAGCTTTGATTGTAGAGTTGTCGGCGTCACAACGCACATCTGTTTGTCCGTATGTAAGCATCAATCCCGAGCGGACATGCCGGAACAATGCGTCGTTTACTGGGATTAGGGAAAAACCAATCGGTACGACTTACCAACCTTTTTTTTA
>NW_007361234.1:5590-15990 GCF_000149035.1 Colletotrichum graminicola M1.001
GGGTGTTTGGCTGTCAAGCGAGAGATATGGGAAATGATGGCTCTGGTGAAAAGATTTTGCCACGCCACAGTCCAAATAGTATATTTGTGAATAGCCTGGTACAGGAGCAAACTAATTGGCGGCGAGATAGGCAGTGTCTTCTACAAATGGCAAGTCATACCTGCCCTAGGATGAAGCACTGGATATACGAGTTACCCACTTCGCGTTTTAGGTGCTCCATCGTCGAGTATGTCCATATGTAACTTGGTAAAGCTTATAAATATAAATTAAAGTTTTAAAAGATTTAACTATATAAATATTTATATTAATAAGTAAAAAATTAGCTTATACTTTTTTATTATAAATATAAAAGATATAGTAAATCCCTTATTACTAGGATTATTATTTATAATTAATAGCTAAATAACTTTAGGATAGTTAGAAAGGCTAATTAGCGCCTATATTATAGTAAATAACACTTTATTAAGAATAGTAGTGGGCGTTATTTATAAGAATATAGAATTAAAGCTAGCTAGAATTCTACTAGATCTTAATAATTACCTTAAGGAAATTTTAAATATTAGTAAGTTAAAAAACTAAGTATTAGTAGCTACTTTAGTACTACTACTAGTAAAACACCTTACTTAGACTTAGATCTTAATAAAGAAGATATAGTTATAATAAGGTTAACTAATTAGAAAGCTAAGGTCTAAATAACTTATATAGTAAAAGATATAATTAGGCCTTATATTACTACTATTTCTTAAATTATAAAAGTTATAATATAAAGCTATAGGTATTAGCACTTAATATTTAACGCTTTAAAAGCTAAGAAGCTTTCTTTTACGTCTTACTAAGAGAAGTAATTAGTAATAAAAAAGCTTTAGAAAGGTTTTTAAAAGGCCTTTTAGCTAAGTTACTAAATAAAATAAGTAATATAACAAGTAATTAAATTAGTAACTTTAATAAAAGTCTTTATAATAAATAAAAAGAAAAATTAAAAGGTTTAGCTAGTTAATTATTACCCCTTAGATAGCTTTATCTTAAATAGGGACCTATACTAAAAGCTTAAAAAGACTAAAGCTCTTAATAAAGAGTTTACCTAATTATTTAGCCCCTTCTTTAATTTAGTTACCTTTAAGTTTCCTAATATCTCTAAATAAACTTATGTTTTTCTAAAGTGTTTAAAAAATTACTAATTAGTATACTTACCTCTAACCTAATAAACTTAGGCTTTTAGAATAAATTCTAGTTAACTATAAGGTAGTATTAGCTTAGAAGTTTAATAAATATAAGATATTAGATCCTTTAGTAGCACCCCTATAGGTTATTAAAATAGTTCCTTATAAGGCCTAGTAAGTAAAAAGGATTCTAATTATAAAGGCATTAATCCCTAGAGCTATAGACGTCCTCTAATAGATAATTATATAAAGTATTATTAAAAGAAACTATAGGGTGTACTATAACCTATAGTTCTTAGTTCTTAAGTAGAATAGTAACCTTTACCTAATTAACTTAGTAACTAGGTATAATATAGTTACTATCAAAGATACTTAGCTACTACTAGGGGCTAATAAGTTCTTAAAAGACTTTATAATAAATTAACTTATATTATTACTAGACTTCTTCTTAAGGTATAATTAAATTCTTTTAAATAAAAAGAGTTATAACCTTATAACTTTTATAATACTACTAGGACTTTTTAAGTACTACTACTTACCTTAAGGTATAATAAACTTTATTACTTAGTTTTACTATATTATTATAAGAACTTTTTATAATTTAATTCCTAAGTGCTACTATATATTTATAAATAATATTAGTATAAAGGCCTATATTCTAGATATAATAATAGGGCTATCTTTAACTACCTTAGAATTTATTACTTTATTTATAAGTATCTTTAAAATATTAATTAGACCTTAACTAATATAAAGCTTTTAGGATATACTATCTTTAGAGCTAAGTTATAATAGTGTTAGAAGTCTATAGTAATTACTAAGTACTTATATAAGACCTCTAGTAAAAAGAGTAATTAAGTAAAAGTATTAAAGATTATAAAATAAATAAAGTATAAGGATATTAAGGATATATAATTATTCTTAGGCTTATTAAACTTTTATAAGTATTTAGTCTAATATCTTTTAGAGCTTACTTTACCTTTAATAATCTTTTTAAGGAAAATAAAGAAGTTTAAAAAAGGTCCTAATTAGTAATTAGTAATATAAATACTAAAAGAAAAGCTACTAATAGGCCTAACCTTAATTACTTTTAACTAAAGCCTAAAAGCTAAATAAATTATTATTACTACTAATATAAGTAGAAATAAGTAAAGTACTACTTTTAGGTAATATATTAGTAATAATCTAGCTATATTAAGGTATTAAAGTAGGATTTAGTATAAGGCTTAGCTAAACTATAATACTAGTAAGCTTAAAGCTAAAGTAGTCCTAATAATACTAAAACGCTTATAGAACTGCTTATTTAAAATTAACTTTTTCTTAAAGACTAATACTAAGGTCTTTATTACTTAAATTAATAAGGATATAAATAATATACTTTTAGTAATAATAACTTATTAGTTAACTTAAATTAGGCTCTTTAACTTTAAAGTTAAGTATTTACTTAGTAAGAAAAACTTAGTTATAAATATACTATTATAAAAGCCTTTTAGACTATTTAATTATAAAGAAGTAGCTAAAGAAAAAGATATTAAGGGATTTATTAACACTAAGTTATTTTAAATAATAGCTATTAAGAACCTTTTCCTTAAGGCTTAGTCTAAATTAAACGCTAATTTAAATAAATAGAACTTTAATTAAGCCTTAAATATACTATAAGATTTACTAAAAGGCACTAAATAGTCTACTAAGTTAAAATAGATTATATACTTTTTATTTACTTTTAAATAACTTCTAAGGATTATAAATAATAAATTTTAAAAGCTTTATATTATGGCTTTATACTATAAGGTCTATAATATAGCTTTATTTAAATATAAAATATAATAAGGATTGATACCTTTTTAAGTAGTTTATAATCTAGCTCTCTAAACGGCTTTAATTAGTTTAGTGTATAATAAGAGTAGACACTAAGGATATAAAGCTATATACTTCTATCTTTAGGGCTTCTATTTTTAAATAAGATTATATAAAGACGTGTAGTCTACTATCTAGAGCTATAATGTCTATTAGAAGGCTTATTTACCTTAATTGAATAATATTTATATATTAACTACGGCTTTAGCTAGACTCTTTTAATATATTTTTTTTTTAACGTCTAGTATATAGGTAAATAGAAAGTTATTAAAGCTAGGTGTAATCTATTAGGCTAGATTAAAGTAAGGATCTTTAAAAACGCTACGTTAGTAAATATTACTAAGGTTTTTAAAAAAGAAATTATTTACTAATATAAAGTTTATAGCACCGTAATTATAAATAGAGGTAAAAAAAACTAAGGCTATATTAAAGCCCTAAATAGGATAATTAAAAGCTATAAAAAAGTAATATCTATATATAATCCTTAGGTAAATAGTATCTTAAAAAAAGGTTATGAAACTATTACTTATACCTATAAATATAGTTTAATTAAGGTTAGAAAGATATTTATAATTCTTTACCTATAGTCTTTTTTACTAATAAAAATACTATATACCCTAGCTATAGTATAATATTATTTTATATTATTTATAAATATAATATAGTTATACCTATTAAAGAAAAGCTTACTACTTAAAGAGTTCTTTATTAGGAATATATTTAAACTTTAGATAAAAAACTCTAACTATAAATTAAAGTATTTTAGTAACTATATAAGGATTAAGAAAAGGCTAAAAAGATAGTAGCTTAGTATAAAAAGGTTATTCCTAATTAGTATAATATAAAGTCTATATATAGTTAGCACTATAATAAGCTATAAGCTAAAGATTTATCTTAGTTTTTATTATTTCTAAAGAAAATAATATATTTACTATAAAGAAGACTAACCTCTACTAGTAAGGACTATTTTTAATCTACTTAGTCTTAGTAAGTAGTACTTCTTATATCCTTAAGAACCTTATAAGTAAGCTAATTATAAGGGTAATATATAGTAAAAGGTATCTAAAGAAATACTACACTAAGGATAATAATACTTTATACCCCTTTCATAAGGAAAGCGTTAGAGGTAATATTCCTATAGATATCTAAAGCCTTTTTAGTTAAATCTTCTTGTTACCTCTTTATTAAGTATATATATCCTCTATATAATATAATTAAATAATAAATATTAAAATAAAGAATAAAAAATAATAAGAAGCTATATTAGGCCTTAACTTAATTTTATAATAATAGCTAACTATTAAAACCTTAAAGATTAAAAACTATATAATAACTACTTACTTAATTAACTACTAAAACCTATAAAGCTACTTAAATTATTATACCCTTTAGAACTAAAAGACTTATATATTCCTAACGTACTTAGAACTAGGAACCTAAATAACTAATAAATTTAAGAAGCTAAGTCTAAAGAAATAACTAATAAGACTACTAAAATTATAAAAGCACTTACTAATAACTAAGATTTTAAAGTAAGAAAAAGAAAACTATAAGCTAAAAGAACACTTAACACTTAACTTTACTTTTTAAGAAGTAACTACTTTAAACTATTAAGTACTAATTAACCTCTAGTGCTTTACTTTCTAAACTACTTAAAGCTTAGCTAATTAGATATTACTTTTTATATTATACTAAAAAGGATAAACTAAAACTAGCTACTACTATATTTAAGAGGAGTATAAAAAGCTACTTTACCTTTACTAGTATAGTAGTAATAATAAAGGTTAGCTAAATTAATTTAATTAGTACTTTTAGGCTTAATAACCTCTTAATACTTTTCTTACTAATAGTTATATTTTTCTTTATATCTATAATATAAGTAGTTCTTATCTTAATTATAAAAATAACTTAAAATTAAAACGTATTTAAAGTATAAAGCTAGGCTTTTAGTTTAACTTAATAAATTACTAATATTCTTTTAAAAATAAAGTTTATAGTAGCTATAAGTAACTATATTATAAATACTAAACGCCTAAATAAGTAGTAAGTTACTTACTTAAAGACACTATATAATACACTAAGAAAAGTACTTAAAATAGCTATAATAGCTATAATTAATAAGTATTTAGTACTAAAACTAGTAGCTTTTAGTACTAAACTAGCTAATAATTTTATAAATAACTACACTATTTAGAAGAAAGTACTAAAAGACCTTAGAAGCTTACTCAAGAGGATAATTAAGATAAAGATTCTAAATTTAGAACTTTAAGTATAACTATTTAAAAGACGCTTTAAGATTTTATTAAGAAGCTATTATAAGGAGCTAATTAAAGAGATAAGAATTAATAAAACGCTTTAATTAGAAGAAAGAAAGTATACTTATATTAAAAAAAGGCTTAGTAACTAACTAAAGTTTAGTACTCTATAAGTATATAGTAATAGGCTTAGGAGGTAGGTTAATAGTTAACTAGTATAGTATAATTATTTACTTAGGCTAAATATTAAGGTAGTAAGATTTAGAAAATATAGTAAAGTAGTTAACCTTATTAAGGAAATTTAAATAAGCTAAAGTAAGTTATTAGTTATTTAAAAATAAGTTATTAGTAAGAATAAGTTATAAAGAATAAAGATTAAATTTAAAAGTAAAGAACCTAACTTTATATTATAAGTAAAAATAGAATTTAATTAACTTCTTTAAAAAAGAAAAGTAGTAAATTATAAGTTAGCTTTTCTTTAGTATAAATAATTTACTAGCTACTAATAATAAACTTAATAAGATCCTATAAGAAAGGCTAGAAACTTATCTACCTTTAAAAAAAGAAGTAACTATAGTAAAAGTAATAACTACTAATTAGAGTATATTTCTTTAACCTAAGTATAGTTACTTATTTCTTTGTGTTAAAGCATCTTCTTAATTACTTATGATCTTTAATTAAACACTATACCTTTTACTAAAGACTCATATAAGAAATATTTAGTAATACGTTAAGATAAATAGTTCTATATATATACTTCTTCTTTTTATTTTCTTCTTTATTTTTCTTCTTCTTTTTTACTTTACTTTCTCTCATTAATCTCCTAACTACTGTTTTTCTTTACTTACCTTTAATTAGGGATTTCCTTTCCTTTTAGGAGTAGTAATTTATAAGCCTTACTACCTAGTAGCTATATAAACTACCTTTCTTTTTCTTTTAAATATAACTTGTTTTTTTTTCCTAATAACTAAATAATATAATTAGATTTACTAACTTAATAAGGCTACTTCTCTTTTTTACTACTTTTACTACTTACTTAGTTTAGAGTTACTCTAATTAAAATAAAAATAAAATATCTTTTTACCTTAGTTCTTCTTTTACTATATAGCCTCTTTTATACTTACTTACTCTAAGAACCTTATAAATTTAGGACTACTATATAATCTAGGACCTAATAAGTAACTTAGTCTATTAGTTTAGTAATTAGGACTTAAATTAATATATTAGCTTTCTAACTACTTCTCTAACTAATTAGTATATACCTTCAAAGTTATAATTCTATAGCTTAAACACTTATATATACTTCTAATAATTTACTATACTAAACTTATACTTAATACTAACTAAAACCTTATTTATTATTAGGTAAGAAGTAAAATTCCTTAAATAAATTATTTAAGAAAACACTAATTAGTTTCTTTTACTTTTTATAAGTAGATTTATTAAATAAAATAACTATTATTAATAAAAAGATATAGAAGATAAAGAAGTATAGTAGATATTAACTAATCACTATAACTTATAAAGACGCATAATAGCTTAAATATAAATAGCCTAAAAAGAAATTATAGCTATAGTAAGAATTATAATTAGAGGACTAAGTTAGTACTAAAGAGTTACTATTATTTTATACTACTAAGAGGTTATATTAGACTCTAGTTAGGAGCTAAGAGTAACTATAGCCCTTAGAAAAGTATATAATAATATTAAGTAAAAAACTAATATCTTAGTTTTCTTATTTTTCTTAGTAAATTATTAACACTTTATAAAAATAATTATTAATTAAAAAGATAGTATAGTCTATTAGTATAATTTAATATAGTATAAAGGTTACTTAAAGGCTTTTTGTATTAATAATATTAAAGCTTTTATAAAGTTCTATCCTAAACTTAAAGCCTTATTAGATATACTTACCTTAATTTATTTTAGTACTTATATAGTAAATATAGTTTAGTAAATACATAGTTAGGAATATAGTTTATATATTACTAAATAGTTCTAATTAGTAGTTTACTTAAGCTTAATATACCTTACCTTAACTAACTTCTAGGATAATAATTATTCTTAAAATATTAACTAAAGTAAAAAAGTATAACACTACTAAATAACTTTAATTAGCTTAAAGTTCTAGTTTATTAAAAATAGCGTCTTTAATATAATATATTAAGTACTTAGTGTACTCTTAGAAATATAGCTTAAAGAAAAAACGTAATAAAAGTATTAAGAATAAGGCTATAATTAGAGAACTCTAAGTATTATATTAAGCTCTATTTAAAGTATTAACCTTGACTAAATACTAATATAAAAACTATAATTTAGAAGCTTAAAGCTTAACCTTAATATAGACTTTAACACTATAAACTTTAACTTAATAGACTATTAGTATAAAGTTAAATAAAAAACTAATCTGACTATAAGTAAGAGGCTTATTAAAATATAAAGTAAATTAGTATAGCTAAATAGAAATAAAGTAGGTCTTAATATTCTCTAGATACCTCCTCTTTATAATTAAAAAGTAAATAGTTTAAAGCTACTAGTAGTTTACTTAATTAAGCTTACTATACCTTAATTAAAGATAGTATATTTATTATCTAAACTATTATTTATAAAGGATACCTTATCTTAATATAGAAGTATAAAAGAAAAAGTTAGCGTTATAAGAAACACTTTATTTTCTAAGCTACTACTAAAGAAAGTTTAAAAAAGATAAAAGAAAGTAAAAAATAATATAATTAAAAAGTAATAATCTATAAAAGAGAGATAAAAGGCTTTATATATTTAGTATACTTAATGCTATGTTAATTAGTAAAAAGATATAGTAATTTAAACTACTAGCTAAGTAAGTATATACTTAACTATAAGTAGTGAAAGTAAGTTAATTAGTAGAAAGAACTAGTAGTAAAGGCTATATTTACTATATAGGTATATACACTATAGTATTAAATATTAAGACTAAAATAGTAAGAGGGCTAGGCTTAATATAATATAATAGTTAAGTAGGATTTAGCTAAAATATAGATAGGGATAAGGACTAGAATAGACTTTAATTAAGATTTAGATTTAAGATATAATATTTCTTTTTAAGATTATACTTAAAAAAGTTATAAGAGATAATTAGAGTAAAGATAAGGATTTTATTTACTTAGTAGCTATAAGAAAGAAAAAGAGCCTAATTACTATTAAGAAGTATAAGAACCTTCTAATTAGCTATATTAAATAGAGAATAATTATACTTTCTTCTTTAATTTATTTTTCTTCTTAAAAGTCTTTACGCTAGTACCTTATGCTTTAATTAATCTAGCTAATATGTAATAACTTAGGTAATAGGGGCCTGTCTACCTTATCTAATTAAGTTATAGGATACTAATTAGTATTAAAAGCCTAATTAGATCTTAAAAACTTAATATAATTAGGCTAGGTACCTAAGTTACTTTATATTATAAGGTGTTAGTATATTTATTTATATGTTACTATTATAACTAAAGTCCCTAATTACACTACTATACGCTTTTAATACTAATTCTAATTAGGCTAGTTATAAAGAAACTAGAAAATCTACTTCTAGTTATATCTTTACTTTATAAGGAGGACCTATTAGTTAGAAATCTAGAAAGCAGTTAACTATCTCTTTATTTATAACAGAAGCTTAATTTAAGAGCTTATAAGAAGCTATGAGAGAAGCTATAAAATAAAGAAGTTATTATTTAAAATTAGAATAATATATCCCTTATATATATTAAAATAGATAATAACGCTACCTTAAGCTTAGCTTATAACCTAGAATATTACTAAAGGCCTAAGTATACAGCCTTATACTACTATTATATATAGTAAGAAGTTAAAAAAAGTAATAAAAAAGTAGAATATATCCTTACTTCTTTTATGCCTGTAGATAGCTTAATAAAGCCCCTTCCTAAGGTTAAATTCTAATAATTTCTTAAGCTTAGAGGCCTATTAAATAATAATAGGCCTATATAATATACTTATATTAATAGTATGTTTTTCCTAATATTATTAGAAATCTTAATTAATACGTTATTAAGTTATTAATAAATACCTTATTTATATTTCAGTCTATTATAGCTAAAGAGGTTATTTAAAGGATATATAGATAGGAATATAGCTATAGTGTAGTTTAGTAGCTAGTGTGCCTTACGCCTTAGTAGTAAGTGCGCTATAGCTATAGTAGTCTATACCTTATACCTTAGTAGCTAAGGCCCTAAGCCTTAGTAGTTAGTTCACTTATACTCAAGTAGCTAGTTTACCTTATAGCACTAAAGGATCTACTAAAAAGTAAGAGAACTAAAACCTCTAGTTATAACAACTATTATATAATTAATAAATAAAATAAATAGCTATATAATAGCTAATAAGACTACTAGCCCCTTAGTATAAATTCTTTTCTTTTTTACTTTTAAATTCTTATAATAAGAAATATAGTTATATACTAAACTAATAAAGTATTACTACTATAATACTATTTAAACATTACTTTTACTTTCTCTAAAGATAAAAGTATAATATCTTAAACCTTTTTTTCTTTCTTACTACTCTATTTTAAGCTTAGTTATATATTAGCTAATATAGCCTCTAAACTCCTCTACACTTTTCCCTTACTACTAAGATAGCCTAATCTACTAGTAGAGGTAGTCCCTTAGTATTTAACACTAAAATAATAACCCCTACTTAAAACCTTACCTCTAATTAATAAAGTACCCTCTTTTAAGATAATAAAGCTAAAGACTTATAGGAATTTAACTTTATACTTTACCTCTAGGAATTAAGCCTTAAATAATTTCTTACTAATACTAACTAAGCTACTTATAGTTAATACTTATAGTACTATATTAATAGCCTACTTATATAATTACCTGATATTTGTATTTTTCGTGAGCGACGTCTCACCTCATAGGCCCAAAGTTATCCCGGTCAGGATTAAATCGCGAGGATATGAGACAGATTAGGACCAGCTTAACATTAGAAAAGAGGGGGGGAAGCCTTTGGTTTTGTTATTATGCCATTGCCGCAATTTGCGCACAGATGTTTTCAACTAACCGGCGCAGTGAAGCACGATCTGAAGCCGCCTGACAGTAAGGATCGTGATCCGAGGGTAAACTGCCGAATAGCC
>NW_007361235.1:0-15339 GCF_000149035.1 Colletotrichum graminicola M1.001
TTATATTATCTTATTATAAAAAAAGCCCTTAATTAATTAGGTTAATAACCTTCTAAAGAATTACTTTTTTTTTACTTTTATTATCTACTTTTCTTTTAGATATATATTATCTTATATAACTTATTTATTATATTAGTTATAAAGAGATATTAAGGGGACCTTAAAGGTATAAGCTACTGTTTATAAAGACATTCTTAGGTCTTTTTAATAGCTTTAAGGGTAAGGATAATTTAGTTTTCTTTAGAAAAGGAGTTTATATTTATATATTAAGAAAAGTAGATATAAAGGTTAAAGATATAAAAAAGTAGTAGAAGTGTTTTACCTACTATATTATTCTACTTACTATAAAGGTAGTTAAGTATAAGCTAATCTTAGTTATAATTTCTCCTTAAGAGGACTTATAAAAGGGGAATTAAGAAATAATTAAGGTAACGTAAGGTAATTAGCCTAAAATAAGGTAGTATATAAGTTAATTAAAAGACTTTATATCTAATAAGAAGTATAGATATAAGCTAGTAATAATAGATTTTAAAATAGATATATATATCTATACTTTTACTTTTAGACCTACTTTTATCTTATTAAACTAAGCTCTTTTTATAATTTACTACTAGACGTAATAGTAAAAGATAATTAGAAGTATTTACTTATTTTACTAGGTATACTACTATAGTTAATAAGGATACTTAAGTACTTTAATTAAGACTAAGTTATAAACTAATTAATATAATATCTATACTAATTAGTAAGAAATTTTATATTACTTTTAATAGTTAAGGTATTTTATATAGTTACTATACTATAAAAGTCTTGTTATACCTTTTATACATATAATATTATTAGTAAAATTACTATTAAAGTAAGGTATTTTTACTACTTACTCCTTAGTAATTTACTATAAGGTAACTATATATTTACTAGTAAGTTTATATATACTTTTACTATATTTAATAACTATAAAAGTCCTATTATTTCTAATATACTTTTAATACTTATCTATAAATAAATTTAAAAAACTATATTTAATTATTAGATTTATATATTAAATATAAAGTATAATATATATATATCTATATTTATATTATATTAACATATATAATAAGTAAGCGCGCTAGATAAGTAAGCACGCTACCTAATTATAGCTACCTTATAAATATAACTAAGAAGTAACTATAAAATAATAAAACTAATTTAAACTACTTAAAATCCTATTCTTTAGATATTTCTTTATTAAACTAGCACGTTTATATATTATATCTAGCGTTCCTATAGGTACTATACTACTATTTACTTATTTCTATCCTTAATCTATAACTACTACTCTAACGCGTTTCCTTCTTAATCTAGGTTATTACCTCTCTTTATAACTAAATATCCTATATATTAGCTACACTAAGACTCCCTCCTTACTTTAGATAAGTTTTTTTTACTTTTCTATATTAGTTAAGTAGGTTATTCTTTTTATAAAGGGTTTTAACCTTAGCCTTTAATAAAGTATTTTTATATATAATTCCTAACGCTTTTTTAAGAATATACTTAGTAGCTATTAATCTATATATTAAGGAGCTGTCTAGATAATTAATAAAGTAATCCTTAATAAGAGTTCCTTAAGAAGATATCTCTATTACGTTATATAGTGTCTAGGAAGTCTAAGCTAGTAGTGTTATTAGAAGGGATCCTAAAGGTATTAGAGTATATAACTTAATATCTAGCTTTAATAGTACACTTTCTAGACTTAGAGGGATAAGCCTTACCCCTTTAAAGCCTCCTTAAATATTTACTTTTATAAGAGCTTACTTAAAGGCGTTATAAAATACTAAAAAGAAGTTATCTTTTATAATATAGGTATTACTTTATTATATCTTATCCTTAATTTCTTAACTATACGCTAGCTTTAAAGGCCTAAAACACCTAATATCTAAAAGCTAAAGTAAATAAGATAAATAAGGTAGTATATAAAAAGTAATAATATTATTTTCTTTATAATATAGCTTAAAGTCTATAGAATAGTAACTTTTATACCTATTAATAATAAAAAGGTAATATTTCTTTTTTATATATAACTTTAAATATTAATTAAAGTGCTAAAGCTAATCTAGGCCTCTTTTATTTATTATCTATTTATTTTTAGATATTATAATAACTTAGTTAGGTAAAAAACTAAATTCTATATACTAAGTAAAAAAGAGATTTTTACTTTTAATAATAATATATAGTAAGACGTTATAACTAAATAAACTAATAGCCTAAATAACTATAACTTATTCTTAATTTCTAGGCTACACTATTTTTATATTTAAACGTCTTTTAAAGCTTATAATAACTATTCTAGATATAATCTAGCCTATTATAAAGCTAGTCTTATTAAAGTTATAGATATTAGACTTTATAATACTATATTTTATAATTATATTTACTATAAGGTAAAACTATATATTTATTATATCTAGATCTTTATATTAAGCCCTCTTATAGTTATACTTATAAAAAAAACGCGTTTAGAGCTCTAGTGTTTATTTAATAAAGTTTAAGGCCTAGCGCTTACTAACTAGAGGCGTGTTATAGTTAGTAAGTAGTTAATTAGCTATTTCTTTAACACTACTAAGGTAGGAAGGAAATAATTAGGAATCTAGGTTAAGAATAAACTTAACTAGCTTCCTCTCTTTAAGTTCTATTAAATTCTATAAGTTAGGTATAATATTACGTTATAATAGTATACCCTTTAATTAATACGTTACTAAATTATAACTAACGTTATATATCTTTACTACAGCTTAAATACTAAGTTTTAGATCTTTTTTATACGCTTAGATAGCTAGCTGTACCTAGGCTTTATTACAAGTTGATTTTATTATTATTAGTAGAGGAATAAAAGGGAAAGGTTAGATAGTTAGATAGTTATAGTTTAGTGGCGTACTTACTTATCTAGCGCGCTTACTTATTATGTACGTTATATAAAGTAAGAAATATAAATATAAGTATATATATTATATTATATAGAAAAGAACATATAAATATATATATTTATACTATATTATATCTATATTATACTCTTTTATATCTCTAATCTATAAACTACCTACTTTATTAAAGCTATATTATTTATTTAGTTATTTACTTTTATTATTATATATATAATTAGCCTAATAAGATTAACTATAATTAGAGCGATTTATAATATATACCTTTTTAAGTAAAAAGATCTCTTCTAGTTATAAAGTACTATATAGGCCTTAAGAAAGGTACTATTAACTACTTTAATATAACTAATAAAGTAGTAGTCTTAAGGTAATAGCTCTATAGTTAAAGATATATACTACTAGTATAGTTAGGTAATAACTTTAGTATAAGAAATAACTATTACTATAAAGAGGTTCTAAATAAATATACTTATAGTACTTTATATTATTTAAAATAAGTATATAGTATTTTATTAAATTTCTTTTTACCTAACTATATATAAGAATATAATTAGTTATTATTTAACTAACTAATATATAGTGTCTTTTACTTACCTATTATTATAAAGCTACTTTACTAGTTAATAAAAGTTAGCTTTACCTATATTAAAAAAGATAATAACTTACGTCTTTAACTTATAAAGAAAAGTACTTAAAACTTTCTTTATATAAGTAATACTACTAAAATAAATATAGCTATTATCTTTATTTTTACTAAAAAGATTATTATTAATAATAACTATAGTAAAAGTAAATACTACTTTTATAGTACTAGTAACTATAATTACTACTATTATAATATAGTTATTATTATTATTATAAGTTTTACTTTCTTTATATATTTAGGCTACTTACTAATTATCTTAGCTATCTTTTTTAAAATACTAAGATAAATAGTAGAAAAGGCTGTTTTAAATAACGCTTTCCCTCTTTTAGTAGTAAGATATAATAGATTTAGAAAGACATATTACATAAATCTGACTTTCTAGTTATAGTAAGCATCTGGGCCCGGATACCCCTCGGAAGCATTTATGTACGCCAGAAATACCCCCTGGCCACTAATCACTCCTCATGACCAGCGGCCGTTCACACCCTAATAGACCTTTGACGCCTGGCTCTACCTAATTGAGCCAAAACGCCAAAAGGTCCACCAATGCTTAACTGATCCTCACTGAGCACTGCTGTTCACACCGCTTATATGGCCTATTGCTATTAGGGCTGCCACTCTGTGATATTTATCTTAATTACTTCACATTTAGAATAGTCTCTATAAAAAAAACAATAGATACTAAATATCACTATATCTTTCACTACCCTGACTTCAGTTATTTGCTAAAAACCCAATTTCCTTCCAAATATGGACATATTTGTTAACAATCTCGTCATTTACAGGCGCCAGGTCGCGTAGCGTCTTAGAATGCTCCAAGGTGTGATCGACACCAAGAACGAGCCCACCACACGCCATACGCAGATAGGTTTCGTCGAGAAATTCGAGAAGAGTAGAAGCCGGGTTGTTACGCTGCGGCGCCTCGGCCACGCGCCTGACCCATTCCTTGAAGGGAATCAGGTCGGTGATTCCTATCGCCTTGGCAAGCACGCGTGTCATGTGATGCCACGGAATGCCGTGTGGATTTTCGATGTGATAGACGGGGAAGGGCTCGCGGTCCGAAAGTATAAGGTCGGAACAGGTCGCAGCAATGTCATTGACGGGCGCCCAGTAGACGGTGCCAGGCACGTCGGGAATAGCGTTGAGCGTCTGTGAAGACTTCATCATGAACCCGAAATGCTCCATCGGATTCCAGTACCCGCTTGTCTTCGACCCGGCAATCTGGCCCAGCCGTACGACCATAGGGCGGAAGAAGCCGCGATGCTTGCCCATCGTTGCTGCCAGCATCCGCTCACAGCCCCATTTGGCATCGCTATAACCGTTGGGCAGAACACTCTCAATGCCAACTAGCTCCTCAGGCACAATGGTTGGCTCATTTCCTAGCCTGTGATGTCCGACTACACCGACCGACGAGACAAATTGGAAGCTGAACTTGAATCCGGCCGGATATTGCGAGGCGGCTAATGTCGCAAAGTCTGCTAGATTTCGTAATACTTGGAACTGCGTTTCGAAGCCGGAGAAGGCGCGCTTAGCACTCATCGGCCAAGCCTGATGGATGAGATGCGTCGTGGTCTTCCATAGCGAGACGTATGTTTTCTCGTCCAGCCCGAAGTTGGGCCTGGAGTAATCGGTCTGGTAGACCTTCAACTTATGCTTCAGATTCTCAGGATAACGGATTCCTTTGTCCCTCATAGCTTTGAGCTGACGTGTGAATGGCTCGGCTTTATTTTCGCGGTTGAGGCATATGACCGTCTTCACATCCGGCAATTGTGCGAGATGGTAGACCAGATGTCCACCGAGGCTTCCCGAGGCACCTGTCACGAGAACGACCTTCTCTTCTTTAATCGGCATCGCACCATACGGCGCAGAGGTCGGAGGTGTCCAGCCAGCAGTGTACTTTTTAACGCAAGCATCAACGGCCCTCTCACGTTCTTCCAAGGCGTCCTTGTCAGTGGCAGTAAGAGGAGAAGCTTTGGATTCCATCGTAACAACTGGCTGAGCTGGTGTCCAGTTAGACGATGCCGAAGAAGCCGGCGAAATTGACTTGGGCGCCGCTACCCGAGAGCCGCGGCCAGTCAAGACTTCTCTGAGATCGGCCACAGTCGGGCAATCGAGAAACAAGGACTCCTGCTGGATATCGAGATCAAGCTCGTCGCGGAGGCGACTGACGATCACCAGCGAGAGAAGGGAATCAACGCCCGAGTCGCCAAGATTAGTGTCAGGGGTGAGCTCCTCAACGGCCACTCCGCTTTCCTCTGAGATTATGTCAAGCACCTTGTTGAAGTCGACCTTCTGGCTCGGCTGGTCTGCACATCCTGTTGGTGTAGAAGGAACGGTTATAGGGGTTGATAAATCGTCCCAGCCGGATTGAGACATGGGAGTGTCCGGAGACGACATCTCGTCGGCCGATTCGGGCCCGTTGCCAAAATGATGCTTCAGGTCCTTTACCGTCGGAAATTCGTAAAAGAACGAGTTGAACTCTAAGTCGACATCTAGCTCCTCCTTCAACCGAGCCGCTATGGTCAATCCCAGGAGTGAATCAATGCCTACATCGCTAAAGACGGTGTTGTCTGACAGGTCATCAACAGAGAGCCCACTTTCTTCCGCGATGATGTTCAAGGCCGTAGAGAACTTGTTGCTCAATGCCGACGGGGCAGACGTTTTTGTCGATGGCTGCGAGCTAGATGGAATGGTGACCACAGGCCTTGTAGGGGCGACCTTCTGTGGAGCTTTCACGGCGCTGGCTTGCTGGGCATTCGACTTTTGTCCGCTTTCCATCGATAAGATGACCTTGAGAACGCGCCGACTAACACATTGAATCTGTCATTGAAGTTAGTAGGGTTCCAACAGGAGCGTCTAGGCAGAAAGTACGAACCGCAATCTTGCCAAAGAAAGCCACAACCTTATGACCGTCAAGGACTACGACGTCACCATACCACAGGTTGTTTTGCCCGGCCTGCATATGTGTGTAAGTAGTGTATGACTTCTCAAAATCAATTGGCTCGAAGATTTGGAAAGAACCCCAGCCATGATTCATGAAAACGTCCACGTCCAGATCGCTGCTGTCGTTACAGTTCATTGTGAACCCACAAGATTGCGTGAGAGAGTCAATGATAGCCGGATGAGTGTGGAAGTGACCACCTCTCTTCACAGCCCCGTAGCTCAGAACACTTGAAGCTTCCAGGGTATTGCTGTTAAGCACAATTTCGTCGATTGCGCGGTAGTCGTTATGGAAGCGGGCAAGAGGACGAATGGCTCGGTATACCATTGCAGTATTGAAGCGAGCTGTGGTGCCTTGCGCAATTCCATCTCGCAGAGCCTTCAGCTTTTGTTGAACTTTGTCCAAGTCTTTTTGGAGCTTCTCCTGGAGATTTCCGTCCTTGAAGACTAGGGTGCACCGCGAATGTTCCTGCAACTTGCCCTTGTTGTTGAAAGACATGAACTTGACCTGAGCAGACATAGTTTTCCAGTCCACATCAGCATGTGCCTGCAAGAGCTGCTCGGCGGCTCCGGCTCGTAAGATTAAAGCCTTGGAAATAGTCATGTCAGATACGTCTACCAGCCTGTGTCGCGTCTGAGGCTGGTACTTGTCCAACAGGTATTTACCGAGCGTCAAGGCCATGTCTGCGTAGACTGATGGCGTGCAGAGAGGGATGTTGTTGACTTCGTGACCCTGTACGAGTGGGGAAAGATCGTCGCGCTGGATGTCTGCCTCTACAATGAGGCGAACCTGGGCTGCGTCTCCCGTCTCCTCAACGACCCTGTGGATGGTCGTACTATCAAGTTTGTTTGTTTCACTCATCATTGGTTCCTTGCTGACCACTACAGCCGGGTCACCTTTGCGCAACGACCAGTCATTGACGTACTGCATCCAATAGTCCTTAATGTCCCAGCTGTACGCAGGTAGTTTAATGACTTTGTGTGTCGACTCAAAGTCGCGCTGGTACTCGCCCCAAGAAACGTTAGCCCCAAGCATGTAGACCGTGCTCAGAGCAGGCTCCAAGGTCTTCCACAACGACCTTCCTCTGGATTGAGATGCCACGCATGCCGTCTGTTTGCCCAACACTGGATTGATCATGCCAGCGATTGCCGGGTGCGGGCCAACTTCGATGAACACAGTCCGGTCATTGATGATGCCCTCGTTCTTTGCGTTCAAGAGGGTCTGCATCATTCTGACAGGTTCGAGAGCATGGCGGACGAGGTAGCGAGCGTTGAAGGGATGATTTTCTCCGTCAGCAATGGTGCCATCGAGGGGACAGAGGACTGGGATCTTGGTCTTGGAGAAAGTAACAGAAGAAGCCGCAGATTCGTACTCGTCGGAAATGGGTGTAATCTGAGAGGAATGGAATGCGTAGGGAACCTTCAGAACAGTCGATTTCAGTCCGCTTGCCGTCAGCATTTCCTTAAGAGCGGCGACTCTCTGTACTGTGCCGGCTAGGACGGTCTCAACGGGTGAATTGATGCAAGCAATCTCGTACGCTTCACCTTTCAGAAGGGCGGCTATCTTCTCGACAGACGCCATGACGACAAGCATAGCATGTGTGCCACGCGCACATTTTCTCTCAAGGATTTCAGCTCGCCTGCCAGTGAGGTAAAGAGTATCGACATCCGACAGAACACCCGCGATGTTGAGAGCAGCATATTCGCCTAGGCTATGGCCAAGGACGGCAGCAGGGGTAATGTTCCATGAGGCCCACAGCCGAGCCAACGCAATTTGCATGCAGACATTAGCCAGCTGGACTACGGTAGGAGGGAAACCCGAGATATCCTTCTCGTCGGATTGAACGACTGACATGACTGAAGGAAACCCGAGCGTCTGCCCCATTTTGTCGAGCTGACTCATTTCGGATCTGAAGAGTGAAAAGTTGTCCCAGAGCTCCTTGCCCATGCCCGGGTATTGGGCCCCCTGACCTGTGAAGCAAAATATGGGTTTAGGCGCACTCTTGGGCCTCTTCATTCCCGTGCCATCCCGAAGCGCGGCCTCGATCTGGGAACAGGCCTCTCCTACAGTCGAGCTGTGCAGCATGACGCGATGTTGGTGGTGTAAGCGACGCGCTGTCGTGGTGTAGGAAATCTGTCCCAATGGAATGTCTTCATTCTCCTGTAAGAAACGGAGAAGCGACTTGAGATTGCCTTGGAGTGAAGCTCCGTTCTTGGCCGACACGGCAATAAGATGAGGTCTTGTAGAGGTGGTAGCAGTAGGCAGCGCAGGTAGGATGGGTGCGTCCTCGATCAACAAAGCCGTGTTACCTCCAGCTGCACTAAAGTTGTTAACAAAAGCACGCCTGGGTCGAGAAGGGTCTGAGCTCTTAGGCCACGTAGTTGGCTCCAGAGCAATATGGACGTTGCGCTCCTTCAGGTCGGTTGGGAACTTGCGGTTGATGATGGTCTTGATGCCGCAGTGCGGAGGGATCTCGTTTTTTTGCATCATGAGCAGAACCTTAATGAGAGCTGTGACGCCCGAAGCAGCCTCTCCGTGGCCAACGTTGGGCTTCACCGACCCGATGTAGACGGGCTCGTCGCTCTTGCGTACTTTGACAACTTGGGATGGCGGAGGCGCGAATACCTCGAGGACGCTGGACATTTCACCAGCATCGCCAGCTTGGGTGCCTGTGCCATGCATCTCGACGTAACTGATAGAGAAAGGATCGACGCTCGCTTCGTTCAGGATTTTGCTAAATATGGCACGTTGGGCACCGACGTGAGGGCGTGTAATCGATTCAGACTCGGCCGAATGGTTGGTGTAAGCGCCCAGGACGACCCCCAGGATAGGATCGTGGTCGGCGATGGCATCGTCAAGACGCTTCAGGATAATAGTCCCAATACCCTCGCCACGGCAATAGCCATCAGCACCATCGTCAAACGTCTTGCAATTACCCGTTCGAGATAGGAAATGGCCGCGATCTAGACCAGCCGTGAAGTCAGGGTTCGTCAAGACGTTAGTGCCGCCAGCAATAGCTGTATCAATCTCGCCACGCCACAAAGCGTTACAAGCCAGATGGATGCCAGCTAGACTTGATGAGCAAGCGGTGTCAACTGCATAGCTAGGTCCACTGAACTTGAAGCAGTAGTTAATACGGCCGGGAATGAAGGCGCGGTTCCCACCCGGGATAAAGTAGGTATCAATATTTTGCGCACTGTTGGTCTCCATCCAATCATTGCTCGTCACCCCGTAGAAGACGCCCACGCGGTCACGCCGTGTAGAGGGCGTTGCGTCAGGAATAATTCCGGCTTGCTCAATCGCCTCATATGCTGTCATCAGCGCAAGTCTCTGGGCCGGATCTATCTGCGCCGCTTCCCGTGGAGAGATGTTGAAGAACTTGGCGTCAAACGCCCCAGGGTCATCGAGCCAGCAACCAAATGGCGTCGCACTCGTGTTCTTGATCTTTCCGGTAGGGTCAACGTGTGTCTTGACGTCCCAGTGAAGGGCCGGTGCCGGCTTGTGCAGGTCCAAGCCTTGGCGCAAGACATCCCAAAAAGCCTCGTTGTGTTTGGCACCCGGGAATCGCCCAGACATTCCAATAATTGCCAGCTTGGCCTTATTAGTGCCATTTTGAGGCTCAAATGACTGAGCCCTCGCAGACTCGGTCTGGGCCACGTTGACAGGCGTGAGATAACGCCACTCAGTCTTGTTGAGTGCGGCGTAGATCGTTTCATCCATATGGCTTCCCGTGGAAAATACAGTGAACGACTTCGGGCGTACCTCGGCGAGGCACGTCTGCAACTGATTCAACATGTGGCTCCAACTAATGGGTTCCAGCAGAATCTGGGCAGTAGCCGCCTCCAGGATGGATCTGAACGTGCCGCCGTGGACTTGAGAACCTGTGCTGGACAAAACTGGCACGATCTCCCGCCGAAGTGCTAGCTCATCGGGCATAAGGCTGTTCACGATTTCTGCGACATTTGTCGAGGAATACAGATGGGGGGCGTGGTATGGAGCATATACTGAGATGGGTGCGAACCGGAGACCCGAAGAGCTCGCGTACTTGATAAATTGTTTCAGCACAGGCGGGGGTCCGCTTAAAGTCATAGACTTTTCCATGTAAGCGCTGATATAGGGCCTACTGGCCGCTGATAGCGACTTGAACCAAAAGAAGTTAGCAAACAGAGGGACCAGCCAGACTTTACAGAGGAGGTTTCTCACGGTTTCATGGCAAAACTCATTGATAATCTCAGAGATACCTATGCCGGAGACAATGAGAGACCAGTTTTGGTGTTGATGGTCAGAAGCTGCTAATCTCCCGGCGACCTCGGTAACTTTCAGTCCGATCCTGAACGCCGTCTTCACTGCGATTATACCAGTGCAAATGAGATCAAGCGGGCTAGTACTGCAGCTTACGGCAGCCGCTGATAAGGCGCCAGTACAGAGTCCGATAACGCGACACTCCCCATCGTTATAGGATCCAAGATCGTTGCGCCTTAAGCCTTGTTAGAGGACGGGACCATCAGGGTATATCTAGTCTAAGCCTTACCTGATGAACGTTCCGATCTGATAGATGCAGGTCAGAGCTAGTTCTAGGGCATTGCACTTCCCGATGTTTTGCGGGCCAAGGAGGACAAAATCTTCGATACAGGTGAACCGAGGGAGGCCCTCTCTAACAGCGGATGGCAATAGGTATAGCTCTTTTCGCATTAGTTGATATGACTTTTCGAGGAAGTTCTCGACGAGAGGATTGTTCCTGTATCGGAGGAGATCTTTGAACTGCTCCGCGATATCAAAGGTTTGATCTCCGAAGAGATATAGACTTATATCGGGACCTTGGTTCTTGTACATGGTATACTTCGGAAATGTAGTACTTTAAAGACTCAAGGTACAAGCAACGAAATTGTGGTAGTAGGTTGTGTGTTATCAAGCTAGCTGAAGCCTTTTTGCATTGACTTGAGTGATGAGACGATTGCTGGAAAGAATATTGTAATCGAGGCAGGTTTGCCATTATATACATATACCGACAACGTTACGTGATAAACCGGACATATTAAACTGTTAATTATGTAATTCGATGACAGTTCCCAGAACTGCTCGAGGAGGGAAAGAAATCCGTGTCCGTGCAAATAACCCGGTAAATTGCATCAGATTCCCGAGATCCCAGTCCTGTCGGAATTTCAAGTATCTGAACATGTTTGCATTGCGGAGCTCAGTCGCCTCTAAGTCATAAATCGTCAAAGGTCTAGCAGGTAGTCATCACATTTTACCCTTATATTCTAGAGTTACAAAGCATATTCATAACTATAAGCCGTTATTGTTATGTCCTATTGCGTCCTAGCTAGCAAGATCGTAGTTATCCCATTCAGTGCCAGGTGACCGACCTCACATATCCTCTGACCAATAAGAGTACCACAATCTAGGCTAGCTGTCCAATAGCTATTAGTAATTACTTATAGAGACCCACTCTTGGGTTATGTAAGGTCACTTGGCACTTAGGATACTAAGTCATGTAGTTATGTTATTAGTCTATGTTTAATTCCCGTACTACCCCACAGGGAGTCGTTCGGGCTTTCGGGATCCAACTTTAAACATTAGCCGGCCGGACGCGAATCAGGGTACTCTACTGTATCCACTAAGTAAATCCGGCTCCCACTGTTTTCCAGGCTGGCCTATCTAGTGCTTCTGTAATTAATTATTTTTCCTTTACAGTTTCAGCTGCTGTTATTAGCAGCTATGCCTAGAAAGTGACATTTAACTAACAGCTAACTACCCTGTCACTAAACTAGTAGTACATATACTACTACAAAAGGCAGTAGTTGTTGAATCATAGGGATTGTTATGTTTAATTGATTACGTTATATGTAACTATAGTGAAATCCTGTAGGAACAGGGAAATCCCCCTATTCCTTAGGTAGGAAATCCTAGGCTAATCCTGGCCATTTGATTAGTGAAATCACCTTAAAAGTAGGACAATCTCAATGCCTATTCCCTGACGATTTACTATAGGGCAACTATGTATTTACTAGTCAATTCACGTGTATCTGTAACTTTGCTATATTTAACAGTAGTGTAAGTCAGCCTACCTCAAACTGCTGTACCCTTATATCTACTACACTTAATTACAGTAGGAGATTATAAGTCTAAGATAAATTATATAATATATACCTAAAGTATAATAATCTTATAATCTATAGCTAAAGCTATATATATATACTAAGAAATAAATATAAGATATAGAGAGATAGTTAAAGTATTTTAAATACTAGTTTACTAGTATACTTATAGTTTTAAACAGTTAGTTCTAAAGTAATAAAGTATTTAAGTAATAGTCTTAAGAGTAGCTTTAGTTATAGTAGACTATATTAAGAAGATAGTATAGTTAGTATAATATTTAATAGGAGCTAAGAGTATTTTTATAGGGCTTTTTTCTAAACTTATTATAACTTCAAAACTAATACTTAATAACTAAACTAAAATAGTAATATATATATATAGTAAGTAATATATTACAGTAAGTAATATATATCTACTTACTTTTTTATTATTTTAATAAGTTAATTTAACTAGATTATATAAAATTAATTAAAACTATATATTACTTTATTTTTTATTACTATCTTAAACTACTTTATAGGTTTATATATTATGTCTAGTCTTTTTATAATTACTATATTATTATATATATAGCTTACTACCCTTTATATAACCCTCTTTTTAGGACGTTTTCCTACCTCTAGCTTTAATACCCTCTTTTTCTCCTTATAGTGCCTCTACTTTAGCTATATTAAGTAACCTTTTAAGATATATTTAAGTCTTTTTAGCCCTCTAGCGCTTACTTAGTATATTTAGCTTTATATAAAGTCTAAGGTTTTTAGCTTTAATAAAAGTAAGCTTATATACTAACTTACTAATACTTTCAGCTTAGAGGTTAATTACCTTATATATTAGTGTTAGTAAGCTTTCTTAATATTTTTAGATCTTTTTCTTTTTAGTAAACTAGTACTTTATATATCCTTAAGTATAGTAGTTAGTATCTTTAGGTCTTATAAGCTTAAGCTAGTTAGATATAAGCTAAGAGGTATCAGTATATTTAGCTTAAAGTTTAGGTAAGAAATAACTACTTTAGGGTTAAATAGTATAAGGTTAGCCTATCTAAAGCTAGCTTATATATTCTGTTCTTTTATTAAAGTAAAAAATACTACTTTAAAGGTAAGAAAAAAGATATCTTTTATAATATATAAAATCTATATTTATATTACTTTCTTAATTTCCTTACTATATAAAAGCTTTAATAAGCTAAAATAACTTATATTAAAAAGCTAAAGCTTATATAATAAATAAGAAGGTATATATAAAGTAATAATCTTTTATTCTTTATAGAAATTCTTAAATTTAGTTAATTTATAGCTATTATAGGTATTAAGAATTAGGAGTTAATAAGAACTTTTATTATAAGCCTTTATATACTAGTTAAAATAATTTAACTAATTTAAGCTAATCTTATTTATTATTTATTTACTTTTACTTAAGTAGATATACTAGTTAGCTAGGAATTAGCTATTTTAGTACTAGGAGAGGAGGTAATATTTACTTTTTATAATAATATATAGAGGTATTACCTAGCTATTTATATATACACCTTAAATAATAAAAACCTATTCTTAATTACTAGGCTGCTTTATATAAGGCCTTCCTTTATAATTAGAGGTTATAATAACTTTTATATATAATAGTATTTCTATTAAGAACCTAGTCTTATTAAAATTATAAATATTACAATCTTATATCTTATACTTTATAATTATATTTTATATAAATATAAACTAGCCTTATATAATTATAAGATCTTTAGCTAAGGCCTGTTAATAGTTAATTTAATATTAAAATTATTTTTTTAATTAAGGTTATTATTATATAAAGCTCTTTACTTATTAAGGTCTAATATATATTATATTATATTTATTTAGGAGTTAGTAAGCTATATCTTATATGTCTTTTTATTATAAAGAAAACCTTTAAATAATTAGGTTAATAACCCTCTTAAGAATTACTTTTTCTTTTACTTATATTATCTTTATTAAATTTAGTTATCTTTTGCCTTATATAATATATCTAGTAAGTTAATAACAGAGTGTAGATTTAGGTAGCTAATAGATAAAGGCTGCTTTTTATATAGATAATTTTTAGTCTTTTTAGATAGCTAAAAGTGTAAAGATAATCTAGGTTTCTTAAGGAGAGGATTTTATTATTATACGTAGAGAAAAGGTAGTGTAAAGATAAAGATAGAACAAATAATAAGAACGTGTGTTACTTACTATAATATATTACTTACTATATATATACGTTAAGGAATTATAATAAATATTTCTATTATAAGAAATTAAGCAGAGAGTTAAAGAAAAATACAAAATACAATACAATACAAAAATACAATACAAATACAATACAATACAATACAAATACAATATATGTATTTGTATTGTATTGTATTAAGAAAAAAATACATGTATTTGTATTGTATTGTATTGTATCTTGTATTGTATTTTGTATTTAATATAATAATACAAGATATAAAATAAATATTAATTATAAAGAGTATAAGTATAACTTTAATACTTATTTATATTCTATAATACCATATATTAAGACTTAAAATATTAAATAAATATATATATATATAGAAATTAAAAAAAGAAAGTAAAATCTTAAGAAGTATTAAGTTCTTAAAAACTAAAGTAATAAGTCTAGAAGTTACAACTATAAAAGTCTATAAGTATATAAGTATATATATATAGTTAGTATATAAATAATTAAGATTATATTATATTATATATATAGTATAAATT
>NW_007361236.1:0-15327 GCF_000149035.1 Colletotrichum graminicola M1.001
ACTAGATTTCTCTTGTCCCCTCTGCTCCGACCGGCTCACTCTTTCCAACCGAAATGAACCGGCTCTCTGGCACCATCGTTTGACATCGCGCCCGGGCTGGCATCACTTTTCCCCATCGCGCTGGGCCAGGATGGTTTTGCATCACTGTTGCCCATCACAATAGGCTCGGCATCACGTGTTATCCATCACGATGGGCTGGCATCACTGTTGCCCATCGCGGCCGGGCTGGCATCGCCGTTATCCATCGCGATGGGCCCGGATGGGCTGGCATCGCCGTTATCCATCACAATAGGCTGGCATCACTGTTATCCATCACGATGGGCTGGCATCACTGTTGCCCATCGCGATGGGCCCGGCCGGGCTGGCATGAAGCCAAAATTCACTTTGTGTTTTCAGCGCACGGACTGAAAAGTAGGTTTTGGACGCTGCCAACGCAACGGACTGTACTCGCACTGTCTGGCTCCATGATTAGGCAGCCACGCTATTTTCAGAGATTTGGAAAGCACATTACGGCCTTTTTTTGCCTTTAAAACACGAAGAGTGTGTGCAGCAGAGGAAGCTACATATGTATGCTCATGACTGTACACTAGTGGCTCTTCACCCGCTGCTCGGTCCGTCGACCAGACCTCACAATGCCTCGCCATTCACCTGTCCCCCTGAACCAGGGTCTGGAAACTCACATAGCGAAGGCCCCGGACGAGTGGGTCCCTTTTCACCCATCATGAGCTGGGCCTTAACGCAAACTCAAGCCACGCTTACACTGTCTCCAAAGCTGGCTGGATCAAGTAGTCGTGCTGCTCAAGCTGTCCGAGAGAGGGACTCCTGCTCGTCTGGGGGGTCTACGCAGTTCACCGGGCTAACTAGAGCAAGGATGGCTGATCAGCGGTACACCAAAAGCCACAATTGACCTGCTCAAATCCCCTCGTTCCGGTTTTGAGGGGCACTTCGCGCCCGAAACCGCATATAAGAGCCTCGTCATACCCTTAAGAAGCTCACTTAAGTAGTTTCTTAGACCTTCACATCAAACCATCCTCATTGTCCTCAGGGTTTGATATCCCAAATAAGCAACGATTCTTTTGTTATTAGATTAAACCAGTTGTAACAGATCTCCTAATTCTGTTCCGCCACCAGCTTAGCATATCGCATCTAGTCTTGAGACCGATGGACATACAACAGTCTGAAGGATCCGCCCGAGTAAATGAATGGGCGAAGGCTAAAGACTGGAATGATGTAATCGGCTTAAACACTGAGTTTATCAGACAAAGCGCAGACGGTATCTCAGACATTTAAACACCTTATTACCTTGCCCCCCTCGAGCAAGAGTCATTCGAATTAGTGCCCGCACTGCTTTGCCTTCATGAGTATGGAATTTTGATGACGAACAGCCAGCCAGCCACTGCAAGCTCCTGCTACTCTGATGAAGACAAAGAATAGATCAACATCCGCTAAATACCTTTTGTAGAATTCTTTCTCTGTCTTGATAGATCAAGGCCTATAAGTTTTCTTAAACGCCTTTCTAATAACCCTAAACTTATAATTATACTAGTTGCGTATACGGATAGTGTAGTTACTATAACCCTAACAGATTACGCTGCTGTTATACTATTATTATTTAAACAGGTGAAACCGCAAAAGCCACTGACTAACTGGTCAGCTAAATGGCGTGTGATAACAGCCACGCCTAACAAGGCTCTCCCTCTTTATGAGTTTAGCTTTAAAAACATTCCGGCCATGTGTAACGGCTGGGTCGTCTGTTGTGTTGTGCTTCCTATGCATAACGAGGATCTGTATAAGGAAGAGGAAGACGCTGTGTTCCTACAGAAGCTAGAAGGGGCGGACATTTTAGCTTCTATTGCCCACCATGCTAGAGAATCGCATCTAAACCATTGGCGAGGATAGAGCTTGAAACGCTGAGATGCTAGTGTTATGACAGTGTTAGAGATTTTACAAAGCAGCGGGACGAATTGTAATACGTAACTAAAACACACAACTAAACATAATAGCGTACAAGAGATACTAGATGGGGATTTCCTTGACGCTAGTGTCCCACAATTACCATAGCTTACATCTACGCCTAAAAGCCTTTGCTTTAATAACAAACCCCCCCCTATATGTAGACATGTCCACACAGCTGTCGATTCCAAGTTCGAAGAGGTAATCAGAAACCAGGGTGCGAAGTAGACCGGCGTTCGCCTGTGCGGCTTCACCACAGTCACTTTGCCCTCTCCAAATGGGTCCAGCCGCGAAAGGACTCGTTGAAGACTAGTGGCAGATGCAAGGGAGATAGGATTTGATCCTCCGAGCTCTTGTAACATGGGATCTTTCGTGGGATGCTTCACGAGACGCGGCAGCAGTGACCAGATGCTGCCGTCTATCAATCCCTTGTCGTGAGACCGGGAGTCCAAGAAGAAAGAGAGGATCTTATCGCGACCTAGTAGGACGGCAAGTTGGAAAGCTATTTCTTAGGCGAGCGGGGTAATCTCCTTCACTCTCCCTCCCCATCTCATCTTTGCCCCATCTTCTTCCTCTATCTTTCTATCCCTCGAGGTGTTTTTCTACCCACCATCACTTCTATAACTTGAGTTTCAATATGGAACAAATTTTGACATCCTCACTGACTGTTACGTACGACAGTTTGCTTTATAATGAAGGCAGCAAGCACTACAAACTTGGCAGTCATCAGCCATTAATGACAGCGTGATTAGCGAGCTGTAAGTCTTTGTGACCGAAAAGTTAAACCGCGGTCCAGCAAAGTTAGTCGAAAGAGCTCAAGGGTCCTATAATATAATATTCCGGTTTCGGTTCCCCGCTGTAAACGACGCAGCGCTTCGATTTCCTAAGCCAGGATATACACCTCTAGCTCTCGCCACAGAGAAGTTGGCAAACGAAGTTGCATGGATGCAATACCTCGAAGTGTATATGACCGTACCCGTTCCACGCGTGCATAACTCTAGCTTGCAACAAACATCCAACAACCTATAACCTCCGCGACTTCCTGACGAGCCTGTCAGAACTAGGCAAGGATACAGCCGCCGTTCGCTTTTAGCAGATTTTCAGCCCTCACTTTCAGCTCACCTTTCATTACGTATGTTCATTATCCATACTTTAGTTGCAGGGAGGATTTTATAAACCTTGAGCAGCTATGGACTCTGATACCGACGACAGATCCGCACCCTCTGAGGCACCCTTTGGGACTCCCTCAAGTGTTAGCGTTCTAAAGGCGACGTTGTCATCGAATATACCGGCGAGATAATCACATCGGATGAAGGGACACGGCGAGAAGCGAGGCACGCTTTGGTAAACAACTGGAGTTGCTACAAGTTCAGTCTGTTGGAAAAGGAGGGGATATGGCTTGATGCTGCTAGATACGGAAACTACAGCTGTTACATCAACCATTCTTCGGAGGACCCTGATATCACGCCGATGGTTCTCTACGTCAGCGGGACCTTTCGAATCTCTTTTAGGGCCCGGCGAAATATCAGGGCTAGCGAATAACTGTTCTACAACTACGGCGACATATTCTTCTCAGACCCCGACAGTTGGCGTTGTGCAGAGCCTCGCATCAGATTCGGTCAATCACAGGAAGAGAAAGCAACATATCGCCGGCGCAGTCTTTCATCCAAATGGCCGCCAATGAGCCGTAACCGTCGGGCAGCACCAATTGGGTGAGTCAGATTAGGGTAACAGCCGCCAGGCCCAAATCTCGACAGTCCAATCAAGCCCTTCAGTTCACAATGTAAATCCTCTGGTGATCGAACATTGGTATTCAAGACAAATATAACAATGGTGCGCTAGGTGTTTGATTGGAATTGACAGGTCCTAGCTCTCTCGACGAGTAGTTTCTCCTCTTTCCTAAATCATTGGATTGGCTCTGGCGTAAGACGCCCCCCATTAAGTCCGTCTAGAAGATCGAGGATTTGGATCGGCCACTCGATTCGTGTAGTCAATGCATGTCCCGCGCCATAGAATTATATCGTGCTTGGGTTTCGGTCCTTTGCACCCTTTGTCCATGGAAGAGCACCACTTGATATCGTGGAAGCCGATATGGCCACATTAGAACTGCTTCTCGCTCTCTCGTCTCTGTTGTAACCACTGTTAGCTATAAAGAAACCCTAGTGCCACCGGCACTCCTTTGCCCACGGCCTCAAACTTACAGATATTTATACCGTAGTCACGTGGTTAAAGTCCCGAAAAGTGATTTTACCAACGAAGGAGAGAGCCTTTGAGGATTGACTGGGTTAACTGTGAGTGTGTATGAATTTCTGTGGGTTAGCTTTGGAGAAGAGACTCAGCAGGGATTTATACGTTTTTCTCCTGCGATTGCCAGATTGAATGGCTCTAGGGGCAGGTTTCTAACTCTGTCCCGCAATACCCATATAGTCAAGCACAGAACGCATTTCACAAAGGATGATATGCACCCCAACCCTAACAAATGACAGCATTCAGATGACAGCTTGGTAGAAACTATGGGGTATTCGTCGCCTGTTATTTTGCTGCAAGGGAAGCATCTATCACGACGAAGAACACCACAAGTGGCTGGAAGTCAGCTGGGTTATGGCCAGTCTCTTCAAGGCGCCCTCTATCCAACTTCTTAGTATCCAAAGCATCATCCACCCACCAAGAGGACCAGCAAAGCAGCCAACCACGCAGTCAGCAGTTGGATGAGGCCGCATCTATCGTCCCATGGTCAACCCCTCATCGGTCTGCTGATCTACGGCATCAGTTACATCAGTTGGTTCAGCTGGGCAAGGATGGGTTAGATACCCATACTCTTCGTCGCCCATCTAGAAAGATGCAAAAGAGCTGGGATAACCAGGCATCCAGACTAGTCCTTCTAAAGCAGCAATTCCAGCATATACAGGCACATCTGGATAACCAGCGGCAACGCAAGAGGAAAAAGGTGCCTTTATCACCTAACAGTCGATTCGCAGCAGTCGCCCATATCCAGCAGGCGCGACAGTCGCCAGACGACAGTATAGATAGTCTGGATTGATCCAGCGCATTGGAATTATCCAGTGACACCGAAAGTTACATATGGGTGGGAGGTAAACCTGATAAAATAGGTGGTGATAATATGGGTGATGGCAGGTGATGTTAGTTATCCGGATGTGGGGGTATCCGTAAGTAGGGTGGGTGGGTTACCTCGGCCTTTCATGAACTTGTCCAGATCACTTCAGATGACGTATTAGCAAGCATGGACTTTCCAAGGTTCGTGTCACCTACCAGTGCATGACGTTCTGAAGGGCACAGTCAGCATCCATCAGTCAGAATCTACTTTCGACCACTCTGCCGAGCTGGTCATAGTAGAGCGCAGTTAGAATAAACAGCTGGGCATGCTCCACGGTTTGCCCTCAAGGATGTTCGCCCATGATACGAGATGGATCAGCGACATACTCCAGACCGGGTATGCTGTCGCGGGCATTTCGCAATGTTTCCCGATGCTGGCAAACCTTTCCCAGAGTCATCACGGTTAAGACCGTAAGCCTTGGAACACTCGGTACCATACTGTCCAAAAATTGCGTGGCCATGACATCCAAGTGGTTCAGTATCATGATGGGATATATAGCGAGGATAGCATCCTTGAACCTTCTGATTAAACTCCACACATTTGCTTTGCTGTAGTCTCCCATGCTTTTGTTTCCCTTCCCGTGTCCTTGCACGGCTATTATGGTTTAAGAAGCAGCCTGTATGTTTTCACCGGCCTTGCTCTCCAAATTACGACTTACGCATTGCCCGATACGTGCCCTTTCCTTCCAAGAATTGGAAATCGATTCAATGCAAAATATGGTACGCACAATCCTATAACAACTCGCGAGTTTGACTCGGGTACTCCCCTAACATGATAGCGTTAGAGGAGAAACGGCACGGTTCGTGGCAAAGCCAGCCAGCTGGCCGGCTGGCTGGCTCGCTGGCATTGTGCAAGGTACGAGGTCTAGCGAGAATTATGGAGGAGATTCTGGATAGATATCAACCCCCTTCTTGTCTATTGTCGGGTGGCCAAAGAATAGGCTGGCGGGATCTCTCGAGCTTGCTAGGCACGCAGGTCCTTGGCCGACCCAAGATCTAGGCCCGGCCATTGAGAATTGAGACTCAATCAAAATGTCAGGTTTGCCCGACTCTGTCTTTACGTGACCTTAAAACAGCTAATCACAAGTGACTTCTCCCCTAGCGAGTCCCATTGGCGTTCTTGGCCCACCTAATTCACAACTTCGCAACCTAATCCTCAACTATGCCTAGCAAAAGCCCTATCTGACGTAACATGACCTAGATATTGAACCTAGGCATTAGCGTAGGCGTTACAAAGAAGGGTATGCAGTTCCCCTGTACAAGAATTAGAGAAATAGTTAGCGTAGTACTACTACGTAACCTTATTAATAAAAAGCAGGCCTCTAGGTTCTTTAGTAGAGATATCTAGCTAGCACCTGACGTTAAGCGAGCAAAACTGCGTTACTTATTGCTCCTTAGTACGTAAAGCCTTATATACTAAGAGGGCAAAAGACATAACTATGTCCTTAGTAAGACTATAATCTTAATATCTGCTGCTAGTTACCTCTGTAGCTTTCTACTTACTGTTAGTATTACGCTTAGTATAACAGACGTAAATAACCTGCCTATATAAGCTATATGTGCTACTAGGGTCTAGCTTTATAATAATATAAGTATAGAACTCTATATTAGTAAGCATCCTAACGTACTCCTAATAAAACTAATAGCCTTTTAGGTTATAGACGCGTTACTTCTTCTGTAATAGCTTTATAGGGATACACGTAAGGTATCTGCTACTATTTGTAGTTATGTGGACCACGTAGCTGCTCTAAGAGCGTTTCTTAAAGTCCTTATTGACGCCCTTAAGCGCGCATGGCCTGGTGCTAAAGCATGTTGTGGGCCGCCACGTACCCTAGAGCTTGGCGACACGATTGAGAGCGCGGATATCGTCTAACTTGTTGCTATCAGCATAGGCCTCATCCTTACTTAGGTAAATAAGGGTGCTGCGGGTGGCGTCAGGAATAACTATATAGCTCTTGAGGTCATTGTAGCGGCTGTGGACTGCCCTCTTCAAACTGAAGCTGGTGTCTAAAAGTACAATGATGAGGTTGTCCGACTGCAGGTTGAGGTTGATCTCAGGGCAGGTGTGAAGCGAGTTTACATAGAGCAAGTCTCTGACTGCCTTCCAGGTTAAGAGTATGGATTTGTTTGTAGGTCTGGCTGAATAGGCGAAGAGGCCCGTCAGCAGCGATTGATGGATGTCTGCGGTGCCTTCCGTCTCATGGGGCGCAAAAAGCCCGCCGAAGGTCTTCTTCAGCCAAACCAAGGACTCCGTGTTGGTGAGCCACGGAGTACTGGCGAACACATGGTCGATTGTGACGTTGCAGAACGGGGACTGATCTGGGCTGTATGGCGAAGGAGCGGCAGTGAGAATACCGTGTGTGTCTTGATCCTTATCATCGTCATCTTTGACGACGCACCAGACCGTGAAATACCGCCGACTGGCGTTGTTCGGAATGTCTAGCGATCTCGTACGGTCGCTAGAGGAGTTGGGTGATGCCGAACTTGGGGGATCATGGGCACAAATGTGATGGTCTAGGATGAAGAATCCGTTCCACTAGATGAAGAGATCAACTGGCCTGACTCGACTAAATGAGAGGGCTCCGATCGCTGATGTGACCTGATGAGCACGACTATACCGCAGGTAACACATCTTCCGTGGGATCTTTTCAGGTGCTCCGCATCGTTCGAACGATTTTGAGTCCTCTTCCTACCACAAGGGCAACTCTCGTAAAGATTAGGTTCTCGTTGGCGGGGCATCAGTCGTGGTTTGAGTACAGCCACAGCGGAACCTTGCGTATTATCGCCTGTGTAATACAGGTACGACGGACGAATATTTCGTCCCAAACGAGACTCTGCTCAAACCTATAGGTGGAGAAGCTGATAGCTTGCAAAAAGACGTTCCTAGGACAACTCGTTTACACTACAGGAAAATTATGTAGAACGGGACAAACCTCTACCTAGAATGGCTGCGTCCGTGCTTTGCTGTGGGGTGCCCTTCGTTATGTAAGCGAATCGATTTGCTTTGTCAGCGATCGATTTGGCAATTGATTGCCTCTGATTGCAGTTTGATTTAGGCACACCATGGCTGGCTTCCTCATGTGCGTCTTTCTATGTCTCGAGCTTTATTTTGATGTAAGGTGTGGAGCCCCGCTGTATCATCTTCTGTTTCTCGCCTTGTGTAAACCAACCAACAGATACAACATGTCTAAGACTAGCATCCTTGAGGGCAAGGGAGATAATGAGCTGGTCATAGGCGGGGCTGCGGCGAAGGCAGCGGGGGAAGAGCAGCCTGGGTACATATCATCGAATGTATATAAGGGCAGGCCGGCTTAGCAGCAGTGGTTCTATAGACAGACCAGTGCACACTCTAGTTGTAGGATAGCTGCGCTTTTGCTCCTCGCTTCCTCCGTCCCAACTTTCGTCGCTTAATTTACCTTGGCCTATATCTAGGATGATTTCAAGAAAAGATCCGGTCCTGACCAAGTGATTTTCTCCTCGCCTACTATCTTATTATGGGTTCTTTGATGGCCATAGATGAGAACACTGTCATCATTCCCCAGAAGATTATTTACAAGAAGTCAGTGGTGTTTAAAGAGCGAATTAGCTTTTGACATACCAAGGTCAATTCTATTTGCAGCATGTCTCCTCTCTCCAGTCGAGATCTCGTAACTACAAGCATAATTTGCCTATAATAAAGTCAAATTATTGTTCCAGCAAGGGCCGTATGTCCAGAATGTCAGGTGCCTGGAGCGGGGCCCCAGGGGGGCACTGGAGTGGGACCAGGACTAGATAAACTAGTTACTAAAGGAATAACAAAAAGGGAAAACTCTATAGAAGATAGGGGTTAAAGGAGGTATATTAAAATAATTATTATAATTAAACCCTAACTATACTTATTACTAACTCTTTTACCTAATACTATCTTTACCTTTAATATATTTTAATATCTCTTTATTTTTAAGTATATTAACTACTAAAGTAGTAATAGTACTTACTAGATTTTAAACTATAGCCTAGTAATAAGGGAGCACTATAATAAGATAACTAATACCTAATATAACTAAGTCTATACTAGTAGGTAAGTAGTATACTATTAACTTAGGTAAGCTATTAGAAGAGGAGCTAAAAGCCTTTTTAGAGGAAGAAGTAAAGAAGGTAAAAAAAAAGAAAATAATTAATTAAATTAAGGCCTTTTAAAGTAGTATATTAGTAAAAAATATATAAGAGGAAATAAAAATAACTACTAATCTCTAACTAGAGGCTAAGTAACTTTATACTAATACGCTTTTAAAAGGATTACTTACCTTAAGGTATAAAAAAAGAAGCTAAAATAAACTATAAGAATTTTTATTTTAGTTAGAAATATATTTTAATATAGTAAAAAATAAGTTTATAACTAATAATAATAAAGTAAGATATACTAATACTATACTAAAAAGTAACTTAGTATATAAATAAAGAAAGTATATAGGTTTTTATTATAAAAATAAGATTAGTAAAGTGCCTTAAGAAGTTATAAAAGGCTAGCTAAAAGTAGATATTACTAATAATAATATATAGGCTTTTAGTATTACTATAAAGCTAGACACTATATAATAAGCCTTAGGCTAGTTATACTAATAATTTATTAATAAGTATAAGATAGTTAAGAAGAAGTGCCTTAACCCCTAAATAAAGAGGTAGTAAGTAGTCTATATTTTAAACTAGGTGCTTCTAGACCTAAGGACTTATATACTTTCTAAGAGGCTACTAGCTACTTACTAAAAGTTAGATAATATAGTAAAAAAGATAAAAATACTTACTAAGACCTATATAAGAGAGGTATTAAGAAGATAGCTAAGGTAAAGTTAAGAGAGAAAAGGCTACTAAGGGGTAATAGTATAACTAATAACTATAAATACCCCCTTAACTAAAGCTACTAGTATACGCTTAATACTAATAGTTATAATACTAGTAGGTATACCTATATTAAAGCTAAAAGTTAAAAAAAAAAAAAAGTATAACACCTTAGCTAGAGAGGACCTAAGGACTACTTACTTATTATAACTATAAGAAGCTTAAGCACTAGTTAGCTAGGTGTAATAAGAAGAAGTACTATAAGTATAAATAACTATAATACTTAAGAAGATAGTATTAAAAGCGTATAAGGTATAAAGGACTCTTGTAGTGTAGTGACTATATAGAACACTATAACTACTAAAAGTAATATAAGATTCCTTACTAATTAGTGTATAAATTATCTTAATCTATCTAGAATTAATATTAATTATAAGTGTTAAACTATAGGATTAAGTATAATTATACTCTAATTAGGTAGATAATTACTCCTAATTATCTTATATTATTATAATTAGAGGTAAATTATAAAAAGGCTTTAGTTTAATTAAAAGGTAAGTATAAGCATAAAGAATAAATTCTATATATCTATCTCTAAACCTATTAACTCTAACTTATATCTTTATACTTAATTAGGATTAAGATCTTCTAATTAGCTTATATACTACCTTACTTTAGGCTAATTACCCTACCTTACTCTAATTATCCCCTAATTTCTTCTTTATAAGTCCTCTTAAGAAGAAATTATCTTTAAGATTAGCCCTTATATAACTACCTTTATAGTAAATTAGTATTAGCTTTTCTTCTTATTCTTCTTCCTAGCTTCTACCTCCTGCTTACGCACCTCCTTTACGTAATCCTATTAAAGCCTTACGTCCTTATAATCCTAGCCCTCCTAATCCTAACTTAATAATAGTAATACCTAGGGTATATATATAAGGGTTATATAAGCTAACTTATTAATTAGGTTATTATATTAATTAACTTATTTCTTTTATATATACTTATTAATTACTAGTTTCTTAGAAAGCTTATTTTAGTAGTATAGTAGTTAATAATAGTAATTTATAGCCTCTTATTAAAATAACTTATTAGCTTCTTACTAATTAAGCTTTAACTTACTAAGTGTTAACTTATAATTTACTTATCCTAACTATAAGTTTAGATCTTAAGAAGTTATCTCCTTTAGCTATAAGTCTTTATGTTACTTAATTAATAGGGGTTTCTAAAGCAGTTAAGCCTAAGTTAGAGGGTTCTCCTTTATAACGTCTTTAATCTTAAGTAAAACCTAAGCTAGAGACCTAGTTCTAGTAACTAATAATAAAGCTAGCCTAAATAAGATAAAAGGTAAATATAAGTTTATAAGTAAATATATAAGTCTTTCTAATTATAGCGTTATATTAAGTGTTTAAGGAATTAGTTATAAGGTAACTAGTAATATTTAACTAAAAGGTATAAGACTTATAGGAGTATACTTAGAATTAGACCCTCTTTTAATAGTATTTATTACTAAGGCAGACTAATTAGGTAGGTTTTAAGGTATAAAGCCTAGTAATAGTCTAAGTAGTAAGCGCTATCTTTAGCTAGTAACTAATTAATAATAATATAAGCTAAAGATCTAAGGATTAGTTAGTATACTTTATTTAATTAACACTATAAAGCCTAGCCTTAAATATAGCTTCTTAATAATTATATAGTCTAATTTAGTACTTACTAATACCTTTATATAAATATTTCTATATTAACTATAGACGTCCTTAAGATATATTCCTAAAGTATTATATATAGTATTATTAACTTAGTTACTTTTATAGTAAAACTTATAGCTAATCTACTAAATCTAGTATATATATATTTAATTACTTAGTATACCTTTTATTTTCTTACTTTAGAAGATAAGATTCTTAGTTAGGTATAATTTACTATACTAGACTACTATTTAGAACTACTTTAAAACATAAAGACTATACTTCTATAAGCTAGGCTATTAGGCTATATTAATAATATAAGCACTAGCGTTAATTAGATTCTTAATATATAGTAAGGCCTTTATATCTTAGTAAAATCTTTAGAGCGCTAGGATATTATTAATAAAGATTACTTTAGATTAGCCTACCTCCTAAAGAGGGTTATACTAATAGACTATACTATCCTATTAGTTAATAATTATTTTTATAAAGTGTTTAAGATAATTAATAAATAGTAAAAAGAGAACTAAATATATAGAAGTCCTAATTACTTTATAGGTAGTAAGTAACTAAGGAACTAGGACTAAAGTAACGTTTAGATTAGTAAAATATTCCTAGCTAATTAGAACTACTATAATATTACAGACTAGTAATAAGTCCTAAGTTATAACCTCTAACGCTATAGTAATCTTATTTTTCTTTATCTAATCTCTTTAAAGTAGTTTACCTTATAGGTTATAGTAATTAAGTAAAATAGCTTTTACTTTCTAGTAGCTCTAGCCTTATTATTCTTAGTAGCTATTCTAGATTATAAAAGCTACTAGTTACTATTATAAGAACTAATTTATATTCTCCTAAAGGAGCTAGTTAGGAAAACGTATATTAAGTTTAGTTAGAATAAAGTATATAAAACTATTTTAAATAAGTATAACTTATAAGTACGCCTAAGTCTAGTAGCTAAAGTAGTTATTTATACTAAGATTAATAAATTAGGAGTTTTAAGCTTCCTTAGTTATAGCTAGTAGTGTAGTCTTAAATCTAATTAGTCTGTTTAATTACTAGCGTCTTATATAGTTATATAAGTTATTCTTAAAGTTATAAATAGTATAAGGGCGCTAGATCTAGGTAGCTATACTACTATAGTTTTATAAAGAAGAAGAGATTAGGCTAATAAAAATATTATAGTAGCGTTTAGTAGTAAAGAAAAAAAAGTAATTAGTCTTAGGTTTAGTAGGTATATAGTGTAGTATATAATTTTAAGTAGTAATTATAATAAAAAAGAAAAGATTAGGTTTAATAGTATATATAGAAAAAGGTAGCTTTTATAGAGAATAACTAGATTATTACTTAAATAATTATTATTATTATTAAAGAAGTAAAGAAAAAAAGATTAATTAAGAAGAAAAGAGGTAGGTTAATATAGTAATAAGTAAAGAAAGGCCTTACTTAAAGCTAGAAAAAAATAACCTAGTAAATAAAGTAAAATTAAGAGAAAAAAAGAGTAATTTACTTATTATTAGTAAGTAGGGCAGTAAATTATTCCTTTAGGCTAATTATAAATTAGTTAGTTAGTTCCTTTTCTTACTTACTTAGATTAGTTTACTATACCTTCTTTTTTAGTAGATTAACCTTCCTAAGGATAAAAAGGAAAATCTTTTCCTTATTAACCTACTTTTAAACCCTTTTATTAATAACTACTTTTATTAATTAACTTAAATCTTTACCTTACTATCTTAGTTTTTTAGATCTATTATTATTAATAGTTAATATATTTAACCTAAACGCTATTAATAATTATAAGGTTAATTATACCCTGCTTATATAAATCTATCCTTAGTAGTAGTTAAGCTCTATGCCTAGTAAGGAGTTCCTTAAGAGCTAGAATATCTTATACTATTCTTAGTAAGTTACTTTAAATTATATAGTTATAAGTTAATTAGTCCTTCCCCTTTTTAAAGCTATTACTAATTATAAGTTTCTCTTAGTATTTAGGGTATACTATCTAGTATAAGCTACTAGGCTTAGTTAAGGAGTTATATTATAAGCTTTAAATTATTACTTTATTTAGTAATAAAACTATTAGTTAAGTAATAATTAAATTTTAGGGGTTATATATAAATTAGGCTATCTTATATAAAATCTTAATAAATCCTAGTCTTATAAGTAGTTCTCTTATCTTTTTATATTACGTCTTTATAAGTAAGGCTTACACTAGTTACTTTAGAATACTATTCTAAAAGCTCCTTAGTTATACTCCTATAGTTAACTTACTTTTAATTTAGGTATATAGTGTTTATAACGTTATACTATATAGTTACTATACTTATAGCTTCTAGAAGTAAGTTAGTCTAGATCTAGAGGGGAATATCTAGGTTATAGCTCCTTATTTTAAGTATATATCTCTTCTTAAGGAGTTCTTAAATTAGTATACTAATTATATATTTTAGGAGTCTAGTGCTAGTTTTAACTACTAATCTAATAATAATTATTAGTTTACTAGTAGTTATAACACTAAGCTAAATAATAAAAAGTATTCTAAGTATAAGAATAGTAGTAAAAAAGTCTTTTTATTAATTAACCTAAATATTAAGCTAATTTTAATTAAGTACTTTTAGCTTAATAATACTTTAAAAGAACTAAAGGTATAAGCTAGTAAGGGTAGAGAGTACTAGGACTTTATTAAAGGCAGTAAGGTAAACTTTAAAGAGAGTAATTCTATATATAACTTAGAGGTTTATTAAAGGATTACTTAGAATTAAGATAGTAATTTTACGTTTTTACTAGAGTTCTTCTTAAAAAAGGTAGAGGTTTAATTAATTAGTTTCTTTATCTTAAAGATAATAGTAATAAGGTTAATAGCTAACTTAAGCTTCTTAAGTAAGGTAAGCTAGTGTTTTTAAGGTAAGGAAAATAGTAGTTATAGACTTCTTCTTATAGTTATTAATTACCTTAGTAAAGTAGCTATAAGTAGTATAATTTTCTAAAGCTTTTTTCTAATCTATTTATCCTTTATACCTTTATATAAAATTAGTAAAAAAAGACACTCTAATTAAAAAGGCTTATAAAGGTATATCCTTAGTGTTAACTATTAATTAGTAGTACACCTAGTGTACTTAAGCTATCTTTAGCTAGTATTAAGTCCTAAAGATTAGAAGTAATTTTATCTTATAGGGTATCCTTATCTAGGGAAAGATAAAGTCCTTTAGGTGTCTTAGTAAATTTCTTTAACTAATTACTTATATATATAGCTTTAGTAATTAGATCTCTAGAAAGTATAGTAAGCTAATATAATATACTTATAGGAGAAACTAAATAAATTTAGTAAGGTTTTTACTAATAGTAGTCTAGCTTTTATAATATAAATATATTAATTCTTTTTTAAATATTAAAGATAAAGACTAAATCTTTTTACTAAAGTTAGGTTAATTAAAGTAAATATAAATAGCTTTTATTAAACTAATTATATATATAGGCTTTTTACTAAGTACTAATCTTTATAGTATGTTTATAGTCCTAGTTAAGCTTTTAAAAAGCCTAAAGGTAAGTCTATACCTCCTCTTTAGGTGTCTAGATAAAGTCCTAATTAAGAACCTTTTAAGTAGTAGTATACTACTTAATTAAAGTAATAGTATAATAACTATAGATAAGGTAAAAAAGTATATACCTTAAAAAAGCTCTAATAGTAGTTTAATTTATAAAGAGAGTAGTTAAGAGTAAAAAGTAAACGTCTTTTTAGCCTTAGTCTAACTAAATA
>NW_007361237.1:0-15281 GCF_000149035.1 Colletotrichum graminicola M1.001
AATGCCTGTCTTTTAGAGTAGGGCTTTTAAGATAATGTTTATATAAAAGTCTTTTATAAATACTATATCTATAAGTATAAGGTCTAAGCTTATCTTATCTTAGCTCTTCAGAACGCCTTTTACTATATAAGTACTTATTATAAGTATAAGGTATAAAGTAGTGCCTAAATTAACCTATTATATACCTTTTTTTAGTGTCTTAATAGTACTAGGTTCTAGTAAGGAAATGTTATTTACTAGATATATAACGCTATAGTTATTTAATATAGTACTATATAAAAGGATATATAGGCTTAAGAAAAGTATAGTAAAGATATTATAAGATTATAGTTTCTAGGTAACTTTAGCTAGGGATAATTATAATAAGGTAAGGTTAATAATATAAGTAATAACTTTAGATAAAAGATTTTTCTTTTTTTTATTATTCTTTTTACCTTTCTATAGCTATTTACTAGTCTATAAGTAATTTATCTAAAGGATATACTTCTTAAATAAAGGTCTTACTTTAATCTACCCCTTCTAAATAAGTTTAAGTTATAGGTCTAGATTTTTTAGGCTATTAATTTAATTATAAATTTATTATATAAGAATAAATAGGACTAAGGTAAGGTTTTTAGAGTTACTAGTAAGGGCTTTTTTAATATATAAGTATTCTAAAATAGTCTATAAGTATATATTACTATATATATATAAATTACCTTAAGGCTTAGGTTTAAAGTAAGGTAATTTATTTACTAACCTCCCTATAAGGTAACCTACTAAGGTTATATATACACTATACTTTTTCCCCTTATGTTTTATAGTAAATAAGTCTTCTTTAAGTACTCCTATAAGGATAGTAGTATAATAATTAGGATTCTTAATATAAAACCCTTATAATCTATTTTAAATAATCTCTAAAAGCTTATAAGTTACCTAAGAAGAGGTAATCTTATATAAGACTACTTTAAGGAATAGCCTAGAGGTAAGTATGCTTTTAACTTTAGGTATATTAAGGATCTTAGTGTATATATATATATATTACTATTTAGTAAGCTAGGTATTAGGATTAATACTAGCTTCTGCCTAGTTTATAACTATAAGGTATTCTTTTTAAATAAGCGTCTAGTTAGTAAAGTTACTAAGCGTATTCTAGTGTTTAAGAATTTATATTATTAAGTAAAGAGAGGTATTCTTTTATTTAAGTGCTTCTATTTAAGCTAGTAGAAGTAAGGTCTTAACTACTAATAAGTTAACTTAAGACTTAAGGGAGTTAAATACCTTTTTCTATTACTTATAAATAGTCTTTAGTGTAGTTTTATTTAAGAGATATAATTAATAAGTAAGCTTTACGTTAGGATTAGTTATTACTAGTAGTAACTTATATTATACTTATAACACGTTACTAATAATAATAAATTTATTAATAGTGTAGATATAAGTAGTATCTAGAACCTTACTAAGGTAGAGATTACTATTTTTATTAATAGTTAGGCTATTTAGATTAATATATTTCTAGATATAACCTATTACTACCTTAATATATAAGGTTATATACTATATAGGCTAGTTAGCCTATATCCTTAGCTTTTAAGTGCTATTAATTAATATAGTTATTATAAAAAGGCTAATAAAGAGATAGTTTATTTAAGAGAGAGGTATCTAGCCTATAAGTGCTTTAGATATAATTATTTAAGGGTGTAGTATAAGCTAGGCTTATAACTATTATAGAGGTACTATTTAGGTAGGAAAGATTATAAGGAAAATAGCTTAACTATTTATAGTGTAGAGATAGGTGATCTAGCCTAAAGAAATACGTATTCTTTAAGTAGGTTAGCTGCGTAGAGATAAGGCTTAGTTTAGAATAACTATTTCTCTAGTCTAGAGAAATTAGCTAACTAGAGCTGGATACGTGTAATACACATAAGGGTATTATAACACACTATTAGACTATACCTTATAAATAACTATAGATTCCTCTAGAACCCCTATAGACTTATTAAGAAAAGTATTAAAGATACTTTAACCTTTCTTAAATACTATCTTTTTTACTTACTAAAGATAATCTAACTTTACTAAAGATTTATCTATTTTAGCTTATACTTTTTATAGTACTATAGTATGCCTTTAAAGAAGCTATTAGGCCTTTTTCTCTTTATAATCTAGTTAATTAGACTTAGTTAGAAGATAATTTACTAGTACTTATTAAAATAAGAAAGTTAATAAGGAAAAAAGCCTTATACCTATAAATAGTATTTATAGTTATATTATATAAATAACTATAATAAGTATACTTATAACACTTTAACTTTTTTATAAGTGTTTTATAGTAATAACCTACTAACTAGTAAAAAGAATAAGGCATAACGTTAAAACTAAACTCCTTTATTACTAAAGTAAGTTTTAGGTAACGTTATATAAAAGAAGCTTTTTAATAATCCTTTTTACTAGATACTACGTTAGTATTATAAGAAAAAAAGAAAAATCTAATTAATAACTCCTTAACCTAAGAAATATAACCTACTTATATAGGTCTTAAGGATAAGACCTTTTAGAGAGGAGACCTAATATTATAACCTAATAAGTTATAAGCTATATTACCTTACTTAATAAATAGATAGTAAGTAGTAGTAGTATTTATATAAATAAGAAATAAGGAATAAATAGATAACTCCTTAGAATAAAAGAACTATAGTATAAGTTATATAGAGATAAAGAAGTAATTAGAAGATAAGGTAATTACTAGTAATTATAAAAGTAAGCGCTTACTAGTATTTACTAAGCGCTTACCTTATATAAAGATAGTAATTACTTATAACTATTAGTTAAAGGAACTATTTAGGGAATAGTTAGGACTTATATATAGGATAGACTTAGACGTACTTAAGGACAGACTCTTATAGCTCTTTAGTAATTAACTTATAATATATTCTCTAAATACCTTTTAGTATCTAACCTTAGTGATTTACTTAATAAGAAGCTATATAAGCTGCCTTACGACCCTAAGCCTTAACTAATCACTAGGTGATTAATAAAGATAACAAGAAGAGGAATACTGTTAACTAGGTACTAACCTCTACTTACTATTAGTAGAAACCTTACTGTCTAGAAACTAGCTGTAACACTATAGCCCCTTTAGCCTTTATATTAAAAACTTTAGCCTTAAGTAAGTAGAAATAGCCTATATATAGTATCTCCTTATTATAGTATACTATATACTTAAAGCTAGTATAGCTTAGTAATACCTAGAAGCTATTAGTATAGACTAGTAGGTATATATATAGAAAGGCGCTAGTTTATATAAGGTAAGTAGCTATAGCCTTATTTTTCTCTAGCTTAGTCTAGGGAAGCTACTTTTAGGTCCTAGGATAAAGGATTAGTCTAAGAAAGGCTAGAAGGATATTAGTAGTGTTAATTAGGATAGTTAGGTAAAAAGTAACGCCTTAATTAGCCTACTTCTAGTAGGTCTTAACCTAATATATAAGAAGTTAAAAGTAGTTAAAAGTACTAAGTTATAAAGTATAGTACTTATAGGCAGCCTATAGTAGTAGGTATACTAGGGGTATACTAGACTTCTTATATAAGGTAGCTAGAGGTATAGTATACTAAATAAGGAGGTATTTATAAATACTAATTATAAGATATTTAGCTATAGGCACTTAACTAGGTAGGGCTTAATAGTAGGTATTAGTGTATTATAAGACTTAAGCTTATAGAGCCCCCTATCTTATTAGGCCTCTACTGTAATAACTCTATAGTAAGGTAGGGTTACTAAAGCCTTAGTAACTAATTACTAAGACCTATAACTACTGTTATAAATCCTTTTATAATTACTTCCCTCCCTAAGCGACTTTATCCTAAAGTTATTATATAACTTTCTTTAATAACCTAATAATAATAATAACAGGATATAGTCCTTTTTGTTAGCTCTAGATAGCTTCTTGTTCTTCTTATTATCTAGATTAAATACCTTTATTATTTTTATTAATCTAGTTACCTTATTACTATTATTTATAAGATATATATACTTTATATATTTTATTTAGTAATATACCTATAAATAGTTACTAGGTTAAATTATTAGATAAAAACAAAATAGTTATATAAAGGTAAATATATTATAAGGGGTTGGCCTGGTTACCCTTTATAAGACCATATGTAGTGCATTTCAGGCACTTAGTGCCTAAACTGATTAATCTTTTAGCAATACCAGAATGGTCTATTGACAGGCGTGGCACACCACCTATACCTTTACAATTGTTTAGGCACTAAGTGGGTCTTCTGGCTAGACAGGGGCTAGGTTCGAATCCTGACTGTCGCGCGCTCTCTTTAGTGTAGGCCTTAAGGGGCTGGAAGGTCATCAATCAGTGGATTGGTTGGCTAGGCATGAATGAGGGGCAGCTTACGTTAGGCTCAGAGGGACTGATGTGCGATAGGCAAGCCTAGCGCCAGCCGGGGGTCCCCCAGCTGTCGCCAGGTGCCAGGCGCCTAGGGCCTTTGGGGTTAACATGACCTTGTGCTCTAGCGCACGGTTACCGGCGCCAGTGCGTGTACGTGGGCCTGAAGCGACTTGGGACGCGTCGCATTAGAAGGGGGGCAATTGTAAGGGGTTGGCCTGGGAACCCTTTATAAGGCTATGTGTGGTGCATTTTAGGCACTTAGTGCCTAAACTGATTGATCTTTTGGTAATACCAGAATGGTCTATTGACAGGCGTGGCACACTACCTATACCTTTATATATATTAACTAGCTACTTAGTTTATTTTCCTCCTGCCTGTTAGTTACTTAAGTATAGAGTTTTTCTTACTACTAGCTACTTTCTTTTCCTTTTCTTCCTCCTCCTTATAGCTTAGTAACCTTTTTATAATTTTTTATTATTACGTCTTTATATTATAATCTTTATTTTACGCTTTTTTACTTTCTTGTTTTTCTTAATTTTAACCCTTACTTTACTTACCTAGCTCTTACTAAACTATTACTATAATATTTATTATTTCTTATATATAGATAGTTATTAAGTAGGAGTATAATCCTTATAAGGGCTTTTATAGCCTCTATAGGGGTGCTCTTTATATCTACTACCTGTCTAGTATATATTATAATATTAATAGCCTTATTTATATTACTAGTTACTACGTTACTAAGTGTGTTCTCTACTAGGTTAATAAAAAAAAATATTCTATAGTAAGTTACCCTCCTGTTAGTAAGTTATTATTATTCTTACTAATATTTATTTAGGTCCCCTAGGAGCTTTTTAGTACTACTTAGTATAGCTAGAATATAATAATATTTTACTATAAGCTTAAGGCTAATAGTAAGTTAGGTTCTATTAACTATAGTTATATTATTCTTACTTTTACTTATTACTTCTTTACTTAGAAGTGTATTAGTAATTATATTACTAACCTATTAGTAAGTAGTTAGAAAGTCTATCTTAAATAGGTAACTCTTTAAGAGCTTACTTCCTCTTATAAGTATATAGCTCTTATAATTTAAATTTTAGTATATTTTAGTACGTCTTTAGTAACTATTTTATAACTAACCTTTATTTTCTTAATACAGGCTAGCCTTCTTAATACCTCTAATAAGGACAAGATATATTCTTACTTTTATACTTTTTAGCCTGCCTACCTTTATAATAATAGCTAAGCCTTTACCCTTAAGTTAATAATAAAGAGCCTTAAAAAGTATAATACCTATACTATCTATAGTAATAAGATTAAGCGCCTTAACTTATTCCCTAAGTTTAAAAAGTTTAACTACCTTATTAGTAAGTACTTAGTAAATAATATCCCTTTATATACTATTACTATTTATAGTACTACTTTTATTAGTTATAGCTATAGTATTATAACCTTAAGTAAGTGTTATACTCTTAAAACTAGTTATATTCCTAGTAGTAAAAATAAGATTCTCTTAAAGTCTAATAAGGACGCTAATTCTAATACCCCTAAATCCTCTTCTATAAGTACTTATTTTTATAAGCATTAGTAATAGCTTAGTAACTTTTCTATAAACTATCTTACTTATACTACTCTCTATAGTCTTAGTAGTTTACTTTTAATACTTACTTATAATAGTATAGCTCTTAATACTCTTAGCTACCCTCTCTCTAAGGCTTAGTAAAAAGCTATATAAGCACTTAATAATACCTTTACTACTACTAAAAATAAGGCTACTTCTTTTAGTAAGATAATTAATTAGAAGTATTTTATAAAGCGTTTAGGTCTACCTATAATCCCTAAGAAGTATAATACTTCTAGCCTTACCCTTAGTAACTATTTAGTAATATACCTTACTTTTTATACTCTTTTTACTCTTAGTAACTCTACCTTATTAGCTAGTTATAACACTATAGCTACTAATATTCTTAGTTATAACCTTACTAATAAGTAAGTAACTACTTTATAAGTACTTAATAACACTTTTACTACTGTTTAAGAAAAAGCTAAGGCCTTAAGTAAGAAGTTTAATAAGAATATCTTTTTATATAACCTTAGACTATCCCTTATCTCTAGTCTTAAAGATAACACTAGCTTTAATATTAATAAAGGTGCTAGCTCCTCTACTTCTATTAGTAATAACTTAGTAAAGCTAGTTAACCTTATTATTATAGTATCTAAAGTGTAGCTTACTGTTTTTAATTTTAAGGAGGCTAAGTAATCTCTTATCTAGGCTGCTTACTTTAAGCTTACTAAGTAGTTAGTAAAAGGCTATAAGTAAACCTATAGCTTAAAGGCTAAAGGTAAAGGCGCTACTTTTTACTAGCTTACTAATAAGGAGAAAGCTACTAATAATAAGTATAAAGGTCTTCTTAAGGCTGCTTATATTACTACTAGTGCTATAAGTACTATATATATTAATCCTTATAATCTAGATACTTAATTATAGTTTTTCTTACTAACTATTTAGTAACTACTTTTTATAATAGACTTTATTTTTTTAGTTTCCTTATAGCGTTTAAGATAAATAAAAGAGGTCCTATAGGTAGCTTTATAAAGAATATATATTTAGTAAATAGTTACTAACTATACTTTATATATTCTATTTCTTATAAAACCTCTTAGTCTACTTTTTATACTTTTAGACTACTTCTTATACGCTATTAAGGTAGTATAAAGGTTTATATATATTATATTCTATAGGCTATCTAGCCTATTTAACTAGGTAGTAAAGATTATCTTTACTACCCTAGCGTATAATAATTTCTTTTACTTCTTATATATTATCCTCTAGTTTTAATTTAGGGAGCTTTACTAAGCCTTTAGTAAACTATTACTTATCTCCTTATAGTTCTAGTAGTAACACTAAGAATACGTTATATAGTTATTTATATTACTTTAGGAGGTAAATATAGTACGCTTACTTACTAATCCTTTTAGTAATTACTACTTTAATATATTATAGTGCTAATTTCTTATTCTTAAAGCGTATATTCTTAGTTAATAGCCTAATAACCTCTCTATAATAGAAGTCCTTTTCTTAATACCTCTAATTATAATATATAGCTTATAACTTAGTAGCTTTTTCTTATGCCTTTACTACTTACTTCTAAACGTTAGTAATTCTCTTAATTTACTTTTTTACCCCTTATACTATAACCTTATAGCTAGGTATATACTTTATACTCTTTAGGTAATACCTATATAGTGCTATAAAAAGGAATACTTTAATAGTAAAGTGCTTACTATTATTATATATAAATTTAGCCTTATCTAGTTATATAGCCTATTTATTTAGTAAGCTATTAGTATATAGTTATAAGTAGTATTCTAGTGTTTAGTAAGTCTACTTTATTAGGCTATTTATTTAAAGGTAATATATAGTAGATAGTTAGTAATAAATTACCCTTACTTTTATAAATTCCTCTTAAAATAAACTAGTAAATAGCTTATCCTTATTAGTAATAATTTAATCTAGCGTCCTAAACTTATATTCTACCTTTTTATATAAGATTCTTACTATCTATACTATATTTAGCGTCTTAAGGGTAAGGATAAATATTATAAACTTTATTATCTTAAATAAGATAACTAGTATATAGTTATACTTAGCGCTATTATTATAAGCACTTAGTAATAACCTTATAATAAAATCTATTAAAATCTCTTAAAATAAGTATAATAGTAGTAGTAGTAATTATAGCTTTTTATATAGCTTATACTAAGGGGTTATTACCTTAAGGTAGTGTTTATAGTTCTTAATATACTACTATATATCTTTATAAATCCCTTCTTAATAGAACTTCCTTATAATAAGGTCTAAGGTCTTTATTACTCCTATATAACTTACCTAAAGGTTATTATAGTATTAGTAAAGGATCTCTATCCTTAGTAATTCTACCTATAGGATTACTAATCTTCTTTTAAAGAATAAGGTGCCCTCTCTATTAATAGTATATATCTTAAATTTACTAGCTATACTATATGCCCTTACTAATTATAATAAATAAAACTTATCTTTAGCCTATAGTCCTCTAATAAGTTCTTTTATCTTAGTAGTAAGGTATAGTACTAGTGCTGTTTTAGTAGTTATAAGCTTCTTTATAATACGTTATAAGATATATTATTTTAAGATAATAACCTTAGCTCTAACTAGTTTTTTTATTACCTTAGTAACTTCTTAGTAAGTATTTACTAACTATCCTCTTACCTTTTAGCTATAGGTTATAATAGTAGTAATTATTACTAATTAACTAGTACGTCTAATAGCCTACTACTAGTATTAAGAAAAAAATTTCTTACCTTAAGAGCTACTTACTATATAGCTAGGGTTTTATAATAATACTTTTACTACTTATATATATACTTATATAACTTTACTTTTCCCTTTAAGGCTAATAATCCTTTAGTATACGTTAGGTAGTAGCTTACTAATAAGCTATAACTTTTTTACTAATATTAGGAGAATATCTTTATAAGGTACTTCCCCCTTTATATAGTCTAGCCTCCTAGACAGCCTATCTACTAGGTTTATCTTACCTAGCCTATACTTTAGGTTAAAGTTAAATACTAATAACTTATATACCTACTAGGTAAGCCTTTTATAAAGGTCCTATATAGGTACGCTAATAACACCCTTTAACACCTAATAGTCTGTTAGGATAATAAACTTCTCTAATAGCCCTTAAAGGTAATAAGACTAATATTCTAATCCCTTAATAATAGCTAATAGCTTCTACTGCCTTATAGCCTATTACTACTTTATATTAGTAAGCTTTTATAACTAGTAAGTAACTAGTTACTACTATCTCTTTACTTACTATAATAGTATAGCTATAATAGCTTTAACTAATACGTTTATCTTTATATATATTATATATTAAGGGTTTTAGTATATAAGTATAGTTACTAATAAGAAAGTAACTTTTAGCTAATTAAAAGCTTTATTAGCTTTTTTAGTCTATTTAAACTTATATTTTATATTTATATAGCCTTTTAATAGTGCTATTATAGGTATAGTAATACTAAAATACCTTAAGATAAATTTATAGTAGAAATTATAAAACCTTAAGAAGACCTAGATATCTTTTATTAACGCTAGTGCCTTCTAGTTAATAATTATTTATATATATAATTTTTTTATTTTAATCTCTTCTAGTGTAATTATATACCTTAGGAATTTAACCTTTTACTAATAAAAGGAGCACTTTAATAGTTTTTATAAATAATCTAAGTATCTATAGCCTCTAAAGGACCTTCTTAAGATCTTTAGTATACTACTTCCTTATTATAAAGTAAATTATTAAATTATCTATATATACTATATAATAGGTGTTAAGTAGCTTACTAAGCGCTTAGTAAATAAACGCCTAGAACGTTATAGGTGTGTTAGTTAGCCTAAACAGCATAACTATATATTTAAAATAACTATATTACATCCTAAACGCTATTTTCTAGTAGTCTTCCTTTTTAATATTAATATAATAGTAGGTATCTTAAATATTTATCTTTAATATCTATTTTACCTTATAAAGCCTATTTAGTAGCTTACTAATTAATAGTAATAGATAATAATTCTTTATTATAACCTTATTAAGGCCTTAGTAATCTATATAAAGTTATATTATACTATCCTTTTTTAGTATAAAAAGTATAGGTACTCTAGCCTTACTAACAGACCTAGTAATATACCTATTTACTAAGTTCTTAGTAATATATTAGTGTAATTCCTCTAGTTATTTCTTATTTAGTAAGTAGATTAGGCTATATAGAGGCTTTTTCCCTAGCACTAGATTAATTAAGTGTTTAGCCTTATTATATACTTATAGTCCTATTACTAATTACTTATTAAAAGTAGCTACTTTACTTTATAACTCCTTTAGAAGTATATCTAGTAGTTTTAGCTTTATTAGTTTACCTACCTTATATAAGATATATAATATATATATATATTTATTATTTTTAATAATATTATAAGTAATTAACTCTAGCTTTATAATAAATATTACTTTATAATACTATTAATTTATAGCTATATTTATCTAGATACCTTTCTAGCCTATAAACTATCTAAATATAAGAATATTAAGTTTTTTTTTTTTTCTTTTATCTTAATAACTAGTTAGTAAACCTTCTATAGCTACCTATAGTAGTTAATTAAGAAGAAAGTTAGCTAATAGGCTTTTCCTTATCCTACCTTTTTACTTATAAATAACTTAAAGGTTAGGGCCTTAGCCTTTATAGGCTTTAGGCCTAGGTGTTTTACTAATTAAGTACTAATAAGGTCTACTTCTAAGTATATATCTATTACTACTTTAATAACTTCCTTAGCGTCCCCTTATAAGATAATTACTATAGCTATAGTAGTAGTTCTTATAGGTACCCTTATTAGTTTAGGCGTAAGTATTTAAGGTGTAATACTTATACTTACTTATTTTCTAATAAGTTAAGTTTATAAACCTTAGGCCTTATAATAATATTTTATATAGTAGTAGTTTTTTTATTTAGTTAGTAAGTAAATAGCTTACTATTACTCCCCTTATTAGGTTTTTTTTATAGTATTTACTTATAAGGTGCCTTAGCTTATTATAAATATAACACTAGGTTACTTCTAGCTAACCTTTTAGTAACTAAGTATTATATTTTTTACTTCTTACTAGTTTATACGCTTACTTTATTAGCTTTAATCCCTTAAGTATATCTTTACCTTAATCCTTTTTATATAGTATAAGTCTTTATAGCTATTTACTTTTAGGTATAAGGCGCTTTTTACTATCTCTTACTAATCCTTTAGTAGGCTGTTACTCCCTAAGTAACTATAGCTATCTAGCCTTATAGGTAATATCTTTAAGTTAAAAAATAAGTACCTTTTATTATATTATTTTATCTTATAATAGAATTAGTAAGCTAAAAAAGTAGTAGTATACTTTAGTTTTTACGTCCTTAATATCTTTAGTGCCTAAGTTATAATATATTACTAACTAGTTAGTAAGGTATTATATTAGGCTTTAACTATTATATATTTTTATTTTTTTAGCTCTTACTAGTAGTCTTACTCTTAGGCCTCTAGGTTAATATACTATTAGTAAATAAACACTAAGAAATTACTTTACTTTAGGGGCTTTAGTAGGCCTTTTTTATAGTTACACTACTATATTTATAAGGTTAAAGACACCCTTAAGAGGGCCTATTTAATATATTACTTAATAGTGCTTCTTAAGTAAAGCCTATTTCCTACCTTTATAGTAATAATCTAATTAGCTACTTAGGCGCTTATAGATTCTTCTCTTATAGTCCTATAGTTATAAAACAGGGGCTTCTTATATTCCTTTTTATTAGGACGCTACACTAGTCTGTTAGTAAGCTCTTATAAAAGGCCCCTATAGTGCCTTTACTCCTTATAATACTCCTTAACTATAGTCTTTATAGTTTCTTAGAAGTATAATATTATTACTTATATAAGGTTAATAATCCCTAGGCCTAGTGTAGTTATACTAGCACTTTAGTACGTACTTATACTCTACTTACTATATAACTACTTAGTAATAAAAGCCTTATTAGCCTTATTAACCTTATTAGTAGCTATATAGGAATCTAGCGTATTAAACCCTCTTAATAGCGTCCTTCCTTATGTTATTTCTTTATTAGATTATTATATAGACTATTCTAGTAGTATACTTTAATTAATAGCTATAGTTAGGCCTATTAGGTACTTAATTCTAGATAGCTACAGCTTATTTATACTAGCTGTATGTTAGTAATACGTTAGTAAAAAATTAGTCTATCTAGTATTATTCTAATCTATTTTACCTATACTAGTTTCTTAAAAGAGATAGAAGCTTAAGAATTATAAGATATTTAGCTATAGGCACTTAACTAGGTAGGGCTTAATAGTAGGTATTAGTGTATTATAAGACTTAAGCTTGTAGAGCCCCTTATCTTATTAGGCCTCTGCTATAATAACTCTATAGTAAGGTGGGGTCGCTAGAGCCTTAGTAACTAATTACTAAGACCTATAATTGCTGTTATAAATTCTTTTATACTAATATTAATAGCTAATTAAAGTTTTATAAGTTAGTCCTTAAGACTATATTATATATAAGTAAATCTACTTTATATCTTCTTTACTAAGGCCTTATTATTACCTAAGTACTATAGCTTAGTAGTATAAAAGGCCTTTAAGATAACTATAGTATATAGTATATATAATATAGTAGCTAAGAGGGTGCCTCTAAGGACCTAGTAAAGGGCTTAGAGGTGTCTTATTATTAACTATACCTTAGTAATATATACTTTAATATATATTTTAAAGAAAAGAGAATAGTTAAGCTATACCTTAAGCTATTTTATAACTAGTTTAAAAAGAATAGCCTAGTATATATAGGTAATAATAAGAGGTAGCTTCTTATCTAGTCTATAAGAGAAATATATAACTTCTATCTTACTAAGGTTAAAAGTAATACTACTTATAGCACTATAGCTAATAGTATTATTAAGGATAGCTTAGGTAAAAGTAGTAGTATATATAAGGGTTTTCTTTATATAAAGAATACTATAGTTATTAGTATAGCTAAGTTAAGTAAAGTAAGGTCTTATATTATAAATAAGGACTATATAAAGAAAGTATTATATCAAAGAGATTAGTAACCCTTATAAGAGGCTATAGTAAAGTAGTTTTATAAGTATATATATCTTCTTATAGTATATATAAATATAATAATAGCTAGTAAAGTGTTTAACCTAGTTCATAATATTAAGAGGCTACCCTTACTTATATAGCTAAAGGTTAAAGAGGTCTAGAAAAGTTATATTAAATATACTCTTAATATTATATATAACTAAAGTAGTAACCTTTTTTCTAGTAAAGGCCTCCTTAATATTATATATAAGGCTACTAATAATATTCACTATAAAGTATTTTAAGAAAGTACTAGTAACTTAAAGGTAAAGAATTTCTTATTATATATAAGCTTATATAAGCTAGTAGGTAATAAGTTATTCTAGGTCTTTACTAAAAGTAAAGAGAAGTAAGATTAAGTACTACTTCTTAGTAGTACTAGTATCTTAATTAGGCTTAAGGATTATAACTATCTTAGCTTTATAAAATATCTAGAGGTAATACCTTAGATAAATATAGTTAGTATATAAGAAGTAGATATATATAGAGATATATAACTAGGCTACTTTTAATATAGTAATAGTAATACTATTAGTACTAGTTAAGGTGTTTCTAACCCCTAGTAGGGACACCTAGACCTCTTTAAGAGGTATCTTAGGCTACTAATATAAGATAGACTAGGAGGCTATAGGCGTGTTAAATTCTTTCTTAGTAAAGGTAATATTATATTTAAGTAAGGTAGAGTATAAGAAAAAGGCCTTCTTTATAAGGTTAGTAAGAAAGGTATTACTAGAGCCCTAGAAGAAGGGAGAGGTAAATTAGGTAAAAGGTTTATCTTAGCTTATTATATAGTAAAGGTCCTTATTTATTTTTATATTATAAATCTGTTTTTATTATATACTAGACTTAATATCTTAAACTAAAGTAAGAAAAGAATATCTAGTTATCTTAGCTATACTAAATATAAGGTTATACTATTAGGCCTAATAAAAGGTCTTTTTAGCTTACTAGTATGTTATAGTCTACTAGAAGGTACTTTTTCCCTCTAGTTAGTAATAGACCTTAGCAACTATAAGGGCTAACTATAGGATATTACTAATAGATTTTACTAGGTAATCTAAATCTTACTAAGAGGCTATAGTAGTAAGAATAACCTATACTTTATCTCTAATAGCTATAGTTAAGTTAAGTATTTTATTACTAAAAAGACATAAGTTAAGTCTAGGCTATATAAGGTCTAGTATCTAAGGTATAAGGAGTAAAGTAATAATTATTTTATAGTCTAAATTAGTGTAGTAGTAGTATATAACCTATATACTAGCTAGAGAAATATTTAAGGCTATAAGATCTAAGGTGTTACTAGTATTATATATTAGGACCCCTAGGGTGTTTAGGACTATAAGGTCTTAAAGAAAGAACTAATTAGTAAGTCTAGTAGTGCCCTTATTAAGGGTAGTACTAGGTTACTAGTCTTAGTATATAGTGTTAAAATCCTTTATTACTAATAAGTATAAAAATAAGGTCTAGTCCTTAAGATTATTAAGAATTATCTTAATAGTAATATCTTTATAAATATTAAGTATAGTAATATTACTTAAGGTAATACCTAGGAGGTCCTTATTAGGTATTAGTATAATACTTTAAAAGTATAAAGTAAAGAGGTCTTTTTAAGTATATATAAGAACATAAGGCCTATCTTTAGTACTAGACTAAGTATAAATAAGTAAGAATAAGATATAGTTAAAGTATAACTTTATAATATTTATAGTCTTATTACGTAAGTACTATAGTTCTTAGATAAAGACAACTTTAGCTTTAGTAACTAAGGTAAATATAAGAGTAGTATTAAAAACTAGCTTAGTTTTCTAAATATTTGCTTAAAAGATTCTAGTATAGTAAGTTATTAGTTATATTAGTAAAGATTTCTAGTCTAAGTAGTATATTAGTAAGAGGTAGTAAGTATAACAGATTTTTTTAGGTTATAAATAAAGGTACCTAGTACTAAAGTTAAGGTTATACCTCCTTTTAATAGCGATGCTAGCGCGAGTTTCACGACTACCCCCTTCGCGCGATACCATATTGTAAACTATCCAGAATTCGATGTTACTTCTGTGTAGATGTAAAGAAGTCAACGTAGAAGGTACCTCAACGTCGTATTGGCGGGAGGTGGCACCGTCTTCACAGAAGTTACAGAGGGCCATGCCATACGTGTAGCAGTTGTCGCCCTTGCTCTAGTTGAGCGC
>NW_007361238.1:0-15197 GCF_000149035.1 Colletotrichum graminicola M1.001
CAGTAGCGTAGGCACCAGGGTAAGCGTGAACGATCCGGTCGCAACCCCTTTTAACCGATGAAACACGGACTGGTGTATAATTTTTAACATAATACTGTCGACAGATCCGCCCCAAAAAGATGATGGGACAGGCTACGGGATTGATGCTTTTGCACTGAATAGCCCGGTACATAGAAACTTATGCTTACTAATTGAAATAAAATAGTAGAAGATACGTGTTGTGCCTGCGGCGGCGAATGCTACGATAACTTTGCCAATCGCTATATTAGCCCGTTGGTGTGCGATTATGGGTCGGCCCCTTTACGTTTAAGTTAGTATTACCTCTTCTTTTTATGCTTTTCTTTTATATACTTATTATATACTTCTTTTACCTATCATTTTTAAAGCCTAGTATCTACTAGTTATTTCTAGCCTTTTTAGCCTTAATTTAATAATAATAGTATCTAACGTATATATATAAAGGTTAAAAAGCTAACTTATTAATTAAATTATTATATTAGTTAAATTATTTAGCTTACTAATACTTATTTATTACCATCTTCTTAAGGAGCTTATTGTATTAGTATAGTAGCTAATAGTAGTAATTTATTGCCTTTTATTTAAGTAACTTATTTAGTTTTTACTACCTAAGTTCTAATTTACGAATCCTTGACTTATAATTTACTTATCTTAACTATAAATTAAGATTTCGAAAGGTTAGTATCTTTAGTTATAGCTTATTGCCTTACCTAGGTAATGTACCTAGGTAATAGAATTACTTAAGATAATTAAGATATATTTTAAGGATTATTCTCTATAACTTACTAAATCCTAAGTTAAATATAAACAAGTAGCTTTATCTTAGTTTATATTAAAGGGGTTAATCTAGGTAAAGGTAGAGGTAAGTATAAACTTATTAGTAATTATATTAGCTATTTTAATAATAATATAATATAAAGTAGCTAGAGAATAAGTTATAGGGTAACTAGTAGTATCTAACTATTAGGCGTAAGGCTTATTAGTCTATATTCTAATTTAGGTCTCTTTTTAATAGTACTTATTATGATTTTAGTTTAATTAGTTAGGCTTTAAGGTAAAATACCTAAAGATAGTCTAAGTAGAGAGTACTATCTTTAGCTACTAGTTAATTACTAGTAATATAGACTAAATAATTAAAGATTTATTAGTATAGTTTACTTAAATGATATCAAAAAGCTTAGCCTTAATTATAGCTTATTAATAATTATATAATCTAATTTAGTACTTACTAATACTTATATATAAGTATTCCTTTATAAGTTATAAATATCTTTATAGTATATATATCTATAAGGCGTTATATATAGCATTATTAATTTAGGTGCCTTTATAGTAAGGCCTATAGCTAATCTACTAGATCTGAAGTATATGTATATAATTACCTAATTTTGTTTTAAGTCTAACACCTTAAAAAATAAGATTCTTAAGTATAATTTACTATACTTAACTACTATTTTAAACTACTTTGAAGTATAAAGGCTATATATTCTACATACTAAGCTACTAGGATATATTAATAACATAACCACTAGTATTAATCAGGTTTTTAATATATAGTAATGCTTCTATATCTTAGTAGAATCTTATAAGAGCTTAGATATTATTAATAAAGATTACTTTCAATTAACCTACCTCCTAGAGAGAGTTATACTAACAGACTATACTATCTTACTAATTAATACCTATTCTTATAAAGTATTTAAGGTTATTAATAAAAAGTAAAAAGAGAACTAAATATATCTAGCCCTTAACTAACTTAGATATAGTAAGTAACTAAGGAATAAAAACTAAAGTAATATTTAAGTTAGCTAAGTGTTCTTAACTTATTAACATTATATTAATATTATAAACTAGTAATAAGTCTTAAACTATAGCTTCTAAAGATATAGTAATTCTTTTTTTAATCTCTTTAAAGTAGCTAGCCTTATAAGTTATAGTAGTTAAAGAGAATAGCCCTTACTTTTAATAGCTTTAGTCTTATTATTTTTATCTACCTTTTTAGATTATAAAGGCTACTACTTACTATTATAAGAATTGGTTATATCCTCTTAACTAAGGTAATTAAGGAAGTTTACTAGTATATAAGAGGAAAAAAGGTATTTTTAAGAAAATAGTTAGTTTAATATATTTGAATATTAAATATAGTTAGGAAGGTAAAAAAGAAAAAACTAATTAGAAAAGAAGAAAGTAGGTTAATATAGTAGTAAGTAGAAAAAGCCTAATTAAGGTAAAAAAGAAATAGACTAGTAAAGAAAGTAAAAAGAGGGGAAAAAAAGAAAGTAATTTACTTATTACTAGTAAGAAAGATAGTTAATTATTTTCTTAAGTTAATTATAAAGTAGGTAATTAGTTTCTTTTTACCTATCTTAATTAGTTTATTATACCTTTTTTTAGTAACATCATCCTTTTAATAATAGAAGAAAAGTCTTTCTTTAAGTAGTCTACTTTCTGATATCTTTTAATAATAAATACTTTATATTAATGTAAATAAATTTCTTATCTTTTTTATTGCTTTTTGATTTTATAAGTTTATTACTATCTTTAGTTAATATGTTTAATCTAAATACTATCTTTAGCTAATAAGTTTGTCTAAATACTATTAATAATTATAAATTAATTATACTTTACTTATATAGATTTACTTTTAGTAGTAGTTAAGCTTAATACCTAATAAGAAGTTACTTAAGGGCTAGAATATTTTTTACTAATTCTAGTAAGTTACTTTGAACTATATAACTATAAGTTAATTAATTCTTTTCTTAGTAAGAGGTTATTACTAATTATAGGCTTCTTTTAATACTTAAAGAACACTATTTAGTATAAGCTTTTAAGTTTAGTAAGTAAACTTTATTTTAAGCTTTAAGTTATTATTATATTTAGTAGTAAAACTATTAGTTAAGCTATAATTAATCTCTAAAGAATATATATAAATTAGTTTATCTTAAATAAGATTTTACTTAACTTTTACTTTATAATTAGTGCTTTTAAATCTTAATATAAGGTATTTATAAATAAGGCTTATACTATTTATTTTAAAGTACTATTATAAAAGCTTTTTTACTAAATACTCACTATTAGTTTACTACTAATCTAAGTATATAGTATTTATAGCGTTATACTATATAGTTATTATACTTATAGCTTTCAAAAGTAGGTTAATACAAATTTAAAGGAAGATATTTAAGCTATAGCTCCTTATTTTAAGTATATTCTTTTTTCTTAAAGAGGTCTTAAGTTAATATACTAACTATATATGCTAAAGTTTTAGTACTACTTATTACCAGAAGTCTACTAATAATTATTAGTCTATAGGTCGCTATAAGACTAAGTTAAAAAATAAAAAGTTTTTTAAGTATAAGAATAGTAGTAAAGAATATCTTTTATTACTTAATTAAAGTATTAAGCTAATATTAATTAATTATTCCTACTTTAATAGGACCTAAAAGAAATTATAAAGATAAGCTAGTAAAAGTAAAAACTATATTAACTTTACTTATAGTAGTAAAGCATATTATAATAAGGATTATTTATTATATCAGTTAGAGGCTTACTAAAAGATAGTTTCAAAAAAGATAGTAAGAAGGTATTTATACTAAAGACTTTTATACTATTAGTAAAAAAGGAATTAATTACTTTACTTAATGAGAATAATAATAAGGTTAATAGCTAACTAAAGCTTTTTAAGTAAAATAAGTTAATTAAGAGATAAAGAATAAGAATAGTAATATAAATTCTTACTTTAAATAGTTATAAATTAAGACCAGTAATATAGAATATAAATTAGTATAGTATTTTAAACTTCTTTTTAGCCTTCTTATTTTTTATATCTTTATACTTATATAATAAAGATAGATATTCTAAGAAAAATAGTAGAGTTAAGGTATTCTTAGGATTAACTATTAATTAGAAGTAAATTTATAATAGTGAAGTTATTTTATTTTAAAAGTAAGTTTACTAAGTTAATTATAATATTATTATATAAGATATCTTCCTCTAGTAAGATATAAATCTCTTTTAGTATCTTAATGAATTTCTATAAATAGTTTCTTATATAAGTAGCTTTAGTAAATAGGTTATTAGTAAGTATTATAAGTTAATATAAGTAGCTACTAAAAAAAGATAAGCTAATTTAGTAAGGTCTTTACTAGTAGTAATTTAATTTACTAAAGATTAATATATTAATTTTCTTTTTATTATTATAAACTAAAATAAGATCTTTTAGCTAAAGTTAGGTTAATTAGTAAAAGTATATATAGCTTTATTTAATTTAATTATAAGTTTAGGCTTTTTACTGAGGAATGACTTCTATTATATATTCTTAATCTTTATAAAGCTACTAAAAGGCTAAAAGCTGAAACTAAACTTCTTTCTCTAAAGTTAAAACTAAGTCCTAATATAAAATCCTTTAACTAGCTATATATTACTTAATTAGTATAATAGCTTAATACCTATAATTAAAGTAAAAAGGTACTTACCTTAATAAAGCCTCAATAGTTATATAATTAGTAAAAAAGGCTATTAAAAATATTAGGTAAATATTCTTATAGCATTAGTCTAATTATACTTAAAAGCCATAAGTAATTAGTTAATACCTCCTTTTAAGAAGGCTATTTACTTAAAGGTTAATATTAAAATAACTTTATTATAAGTCTTATAGTAGTAATTAAGCTTTATAATAGCCTTTATATATTTTCCTTTTATGTTAATAATAATAGTACTATAAAGGCTTTAGTAGTAAAAAATGTCCTCTTAAAAGAACTTTACTATATTTTAATATATTATATTATTTAAGATTCTAGCTTTGAGACAGCTTATAAAATTATAGTATGTTTTAGTAACTTTTAACTAACTAATATATTAAATATCTAGGTATAGTTATAAAAAGATATAGTAAATTAGTATACTTAAAATATAAAGGTTATTAGTATAGTTAAATTAAGCTTTTTAGTATAGCTTATAAGCTATAATTAGCTTTTAGACATAAATATATATACTAAACTAGAAGTATTGCTTTATAGAGTATAAGTAAGTTAGTTTTTATTCTTTATATCTAGATTTATTATATACTTTAGTAGTTAGTACTTCTTAATATAAAATGTTATTAATTACCTTTTATAGCTATAAAGATATCTACATTACTGTTTAACATAGTAGTTAGTTTTAAATTATAAACTAAGTAGCTATTTACTGAAACTTTTAAAATTAAGTAAGATTAACTTTTAAGGGCTTCTTAAGTAATTATAAAAAGTAGACAATCCTTTTTAAGTTAAGTAGCTACTACTTAAGTACAGAAAGGTTAGCTTAAACATTAAAATTTTAATTTAATTTATCACTTTAAGATTATATTTATATACTTAGATAATAAACTTTTATACTACTTTAAAGTAAAGTACTTTTAAATTAATAAAGTCCTTAATATCTTTTTCTTAATTAGCGCTTTTAATATTTAATAGCATAAAGGGTTTCTTAATAATTTGTTTATAATAGTGTTTTTCTTACTATTAATATACTTAATTTTAAAGCTAAAAACCTTAATCTGAAAAGGCTATTAAATTACTATTACTGAAATTAAGTTATTTACTATACTATTAATATATACCATAAGGACTCTTATATCTAATTCTAAGAAGAATTAATTACTTAAGAGGTAAGTATATAGTTATCTAAGGCTTATTTAAACTCTAAGTATTTTTAATTTCTTAGTATTATAGTTTAGCTTTAGTTTTTACTAAATACTACTTTTAAAGTAAAATAAAGCTTGCTTATTATTAATAGTTTACCTTAAGGTTATTTTGAATTTTCTAATACTAATATCTATTACAAGAATAATCTATTTTACTTTAAGGCTATAGTCTAATATAATTAGAACTAATACTTTTATAATAACTAATTTAAATATAAATATTACCTTAGCTTATAGCGTATCTTAGTAGAAAAACAAATATTTACTAAGGAGAAAGTATAAAGAAGTAGCTATAAAGAATAAATATTTAACCTAATACTTATCAAAAGTAAGAATACTTAGAAATAATTAAACCTTTTAAACTAAGATATACTGTTTTTACTTTAAGATGTTAATAGTCTTAGCCTTACTAGGTTATTAGCTTTTTATACTATATAAGTACTTAATAATAATAGTAAATATCTAATATTATTAAGATTTAGGTATAAAAATAGTATAGCTAGCTAATTTAATATTAGATAGGACTTAAATAATATTCTTTAGGTGTTTATAAATAAAGTAATAAATCTTTAGGTAGCTAAGCAATCTTTTCTTATTATACTAGAGTTATAGACCTTTACCTATAATATTATTAGTTAAAGCACTATAGTATCTAAACTTAGGTTATAAAAGATTTTAGTTATAATATAAGAATTTCAAGTAATAGAATTAATAGCGTCTTATAGGAGTATATTAAATTAAAAAGGCTTAAGTAATATTAAAAAGATTATAATATTATAACTCTTCTTATTAGTGTAACTTAATTATAACTAAAGAAGAAGTCTAAAGAAGAAATAAGCTAATTTATAATATCTTTTTTTAAAAGCTTATTAGCTAGAAAAGGTTACTAAGTATTATATAAGGTTATAGTATTAACCTTTATAGTAAAGTTAATTAGCTAAAGCTTACTATTCTTCTTACGAACTAAAAACTAAGGATTATAACAAGTAGTATAGCTTTTTTTTAATAATCTTTGTTACTATTTATTCCTAAATTACGTTAAATACTTTTAAGAGGAGCACCTTTAGAATTAGAATACTTTTAGCCTACTAGGCCTCATATAAAAAAGTATAAATTACTTAAAGTAAAGTAACTATTAAATCTGTTTACTTATAGTTTAGGAATTTCTATACTAAAGGCTTCTTGTTATTAATAAGAATATATTAAAATAGATCTTTTTTCTTTAGTAGTTAATATAGTTTCTTTTTTATAATTACTTTAAGCTAGTTATTTATTAACCCTAATTATTTCTTAATATTAAAGACTTTTAGTGTAATAATAGTATTATATAGTCCCCTCTTATTCTATAGCTTATCTTTTTACTAATTAAGCTTCTTTAGTTTTTAATATAGATTACTATTAGGTACTAATTTACTTAATAAGGCGTTATTAATAGGCTAGACCTATTAATCTTTATATTAATATATTATATAAATATTAGCTATATAGTTTATACTTATAGCTACTTCTTAAGCTTTTTTATACTAATAAGTATCCTTATCTTAATACTTTTAGATCTTATAGAGGATTAAATAGTCCTCTTAATATAAAATAGGGCTTCTTAAAAACTTATTATATAGATTATTACTAAGAGGCTAAAGCGCTTTTCAATTTAGTAAGTATATAGCTATTACTTAGTAAATATAAGTAACTTTCAGTTTTATTATAGCTTTAGTAATTAAAGCTATAATCTTTTTTATTTAGTCTTAGTTAATTATTATAACTATTCTTTTATTTATATTAAGCTTAACTAGTAGATAAGAATTACTAAGTCTAGTAGTACTCTTAGTGTTACTACTAGACTTTAGCTTTTTAACCTAAACACTTTATTAATATAGTAATTAAACTATAGTAAAGTATTTATAATTTCTATAAAGTTATTAATCTAGATTACGTTTATAAAGATCCTTTAAAAAGTATTTTTTATATAGATATATACTATAATTATTTATTTTTTATACTTAAATAAAAGCTAAGTATTTTATATAAAAGGTATCTAAAGTCATAGTAAATTAGTTATCTTTTTTGTTTCTGAATAAAGAAATATAAAGTTACTTTATATTTCTTAATCTAGATATTTATAAAATAGAACTTATAATATATTATTATATTACTTAGATCATACTTAAAGGTTTATATCTAAAGGCTTATAACTATATATAGGATTCTAGTAGCTTTAATATTCTACTTTAAAAGAATATTAACTTAAGTACTACTATTAAGAATTACTAGAATTAAGGTACCTTATTTTCTTAATTAATACTTAATATCTAAACTTCTAACTATAAATAGGTATTTAAAATAACTAAAGTAAAAAGCTTTATAGCTAGCTTAACTTCTTATACCTTATTAGTTTTAATTATAGCTAGTAACCTGTTATTTATAGATTTATTATAACTATTTAGTAAGTCTTTAATATCTTTTTACTATAAAGTAGTTTTTTTTAAGGTTAAATAAGAATGTTAAAGCCTTAATTAGAATTTTATTAGTCTTAATATACTACTAATTATATAAGGTAGTACTTATAGCTATATTAAACTTAGGCTAGATTTTTTAAAGAAGGCTAACAAGAAGTAAAACTAAGGTATCTAACCTTTTATTAGCTATTTTTTATAGCTCTTAGTATAAATAAGGTTTTAAGTTTAATTAAAAATAATAATTTCCTTTAATCTCTTAAAGTCTTTATATATATTATAAAAAGTATACTTACTTAGTAAAAAGATAGTGTTTTTAAGTAGTTAAAAAAGCATTATTATCTTAAGCTTTTTCAGTAGCTTCTTATAGTTAGTACTAAAATTATATTATAAGTTATTTTTATTATTAGGTTGTATAATCTTTGTACTATTTTATAGTAAATATAACTTTTTGTTATAATTAGTTAGGGTTTAGTAGGCCTTTTTATACTATATACTTCTTAAAACTAGTCTTAAGTATATTTAGCTTAGCTAGTATAGTCCTTAGGTAGTCTACTTTATTATACCTAAAGATAATAAGTCTAAAGTCCTTTACTAAAAGTACTTAATCTTCTTATTTTAGATTTTTTTATAAAAAGCTTATAATCCTTATTAGTTAATATATTTACTATATAAGTAAAAAAAGAAACTTAATTAGTAAGTTTACTTTATTACGTATTCTTGATTATAAAAAAGGTATATTTAATATAAGGTTTTATTTATTTTTTTCCTAATAGCATAATACTTATTAGACTAAGATTATAAACTATATATCTTTATTAAAGGTATACTAACTATAATCTTAAATAAACTAATTTTAATCAGACTAGTAGTATTAGTATTAGTCTTTTAGTCTTAGTACTTTTAGCTAATTAAGTTATATAGTACTAACTTTAAAAACATAAGTAGACCTTTATAATTAGTCAAAGTTTTAGTATACCTTAGGCTTAGTTATTTTATTAGTAAGGTCTTAGTCGTATTAAGTATAAGCTAGTTAATCTAGATATTAACTACTACTTATTTTAGTTATTAGTTACTTTAATAATAATAAGTAGTATTCTTTTACTATTATAATATAACTAATTAAGTTATTAATAAAGATTTATACTTACTATTAGTAAGTAAAGGTTTATACTTCTTTTATAAGTAATCATTTTATAAAGTTTACTTCTAAATATAATATACTTTATCAATTAGAAAAGAGCTAGAAAGTTAATTTTAATATTATTTATAGCCTTCTTTATACTTTTAAAGTCAAATTATAGATATACAGCCTTTAGTAGGCTTTTCTTTTAAAAAATTATATAAAGGCCTTATTACTTTACTAAGGTAATTATAAAGTTAATCTTAGTAAAGAAAAGCTTTACTAAGTTTAAGTTTTAAACTAAAAATTAAAAGTTCTTTAGTAACCTTCTTAACTTCTTCTTCTTGATTAAGAAATTAACTAGTATTATATTTACTATATTCTTTTAACAGGTAAGCCTTAGCTTAGGCCTAAGCTAGGTCTTTAATTATATTCTTTACTAGTATTAATTAATCTTTTTTTAATAATAAGTAATAAGTATACCTTTAAATTTATTTAGTACTTAAGTAATCTTATACTAATTTTTATACTTCTTTTAAAAGTTAATAATATTATTTTTTATAAAGGTTAAGATATTAGGCTACTTAAGTAAAAGTATTTAAAAAAGTTTTAGTTTTCTTTCTAATTAGAGGTATTACTTCTTAATTATATAGACCTTTAGAGTAAATCTAGATACAAAAAGCCATAAAGAAAGTATTTATAAAAGAATTAAGACCTTAAGACTTAAGAGAGGCTTTTTACTTATTTATAAGTATAAGATTAGTAGTAGTACTATTTCCTTTATTTTTAAAAAAGTTAATTCTTTTTAGATCTTAATACTTAGTAAATAATAGTCTAGATAAGAATTTAACTATTAAAGTAGTATTTAAGGTAAACCCTAAAGTAAGCTTAAGTATAAACCTTTATAAGAAAGTAGTATAGTTATTACCTATTATACTAATCTATTAATATTAGTTATATAGTTTATTAAATATATCAAAGGTCTTGATAGCTATGTCTTAGTTTTAGACTATTTAAGGTTAACTAGCCTAAATAGTTTTATAAGATATCAATACCTAGCTTATTAGACTTATAAGATAGTAATTAAGATATATTAGCTCTTAACTACTAATTTATATTAAGAGGTTTTGTAATTTATCTTAATATCTCTAAATTAGCTTCTAATTTCTAAATCTATTTACGTTTAAAAATAAGTAGAGGTTAACAGATCTATGTCTTTAGATTAGTTATTTATTAAGATATTTAGTTATATTAAGTAATTATAAGAGCCTAATTATAACTTAATATTTCTTCCTTATAAAGACCTTTAGAAGCTTTATTTAGCTCTTTTAGTATATTTATAAATTACTTAGACTACTATTTATAACTTATTAATTCTTCTAATTATAGTCTAACTTATTACTTCTTTAATGAAATGAGTTTTCTTATTATTTAGTGACTAATATTATTATATCTTTTTTAGCTTTTCAAGCTTATTTTATTTTATAATTAATTAAGTCTTATTATCTTATTACTATATTATTTTATTTATTATCTTCTTATTACTTTACTAAGTATCTTAATTATATAACTTTTTAAGTATATTAGTACTTTATTTTAATTTTCTAGAGGAAATAACTATGAAAAGTAGATAAAGTATAAAAAGACTATTATAGTCTAGTAACTATATAAAACACCTGGACTATTAAAAGTAATTTAGAATTCCTTACTAATTAGTATATATATTATATTAATTAGTCTATAAATTAGTCTTACTTATAACATCTAAGTATTTTAATTAACTATAGTAATACACTTATTTAAATAAGTAAATACTCTTAGTTATTTTATATTATTATATTAAGTAGTAGATTAGAAAAATGTCTTAGTTTAATTAGGTAAAGGTAGGTCTAAGAATAAAAGCGAAAAAATATATATCGATCTCTAAATCTGTTATTACTAGCTTTTATCTTTACTTCTAATTAGAGTTAAGATTACCTAATTAAGTTATATATTATCTTACTTTAGGCTAATCGCCCTACCTTACTTTAGTAAGTTATTTATATAAAGTATATACTAAACGTTCTATTAATATTTTATATCTTCTTATAATCATAATACTAGTAATTAAAATAGCCTTATAAAGAGTTCTTTATATATTATGTTTACGCTTTTTTAAGTAATACTAAATATTTAAGAAATATAGTAAGTAGCTATAATTAAGAGCTAGAGAAGAGAGACATAAAAGTTAGAAGTAAAGTAAAATTAAAACTAGCCTATAGACTAATAAGCCTAAAAAAGGTTTTAAAAATAAGCTATAGCCAAAGGTGCCTATAGTAATATAAAGTTAAAAAACAGCTCTAGGCTAGAGAGCCTAATTATTATCTATTACTTCTATAAAGAAAAGCCTCTTTATATAGATTAAAAAGACTTTATAATATAGCTTAAGTGCCTTAGTTAGAAAGTAACTTACTAATAAGGCTATTAATACTAGTATATATATAAAGTACCTTAATACTAGTAATACTACCTAAAGATAAGGCTATAATAGCCTTATTACCTACCTTATGAGGCTTATATTTTATGGCTACTAGCTTTACCTCTAGCTTCTTCTTCTTTTTTTTCTTCTTTTTTTTCTTCTTATTAAAAGATAAAGGAAGTGTAGTAGTAGTTCTACTCTAAGGACTAGTAAGTAGAAGTACTTATAGTATATAGTAAAAAGCTATAACCTACTATAATAAAGTTTAAAAAGATATACTAAAATAAAAATAATTTATATACTAGTTATAAGGTATTACTAACTAATAAAGCGCTTAGAAAAGTGTTAGGTAAACTAGTTAGTATAATAAGAATTAACATATAAGTATAATAATTTATTATATAGTAGTAATACTTACTATTAGTATTTACAAGATATAACTTATAAAAATAACCTATAAGTATATAATAAAAGTAGTAGTTATAAAGACTACTTATAATAGCCTTAGCTACTATTATACTAACTAAGAACTTTAAATTATTAATAAAGATATTATTATCACTACTACTATTTTTATTATTACCCTTAAGAGAGAGAGAAAGATTCTAAGGTAGATTACTAGTAGTACTAGCGCCTAGAACTAATAATAAATCCCTTAAGTTATTACTTATAACAATATAGTAAGTAAATAATAAGTAGTAAATAATACTAATATAATAATATATAAAGTAATAATTAGAAAAGACTATTAATAAAGCTGTTCTTTTTAATAATAGTTGAGTAATTCTTATAGTACTTTATATATGTATGTAAATATTAGCGTAAAGGGCTTAAAAACAATACACTACTACTATACGTTACTTAACTACTAATAAAGTAAAATCTATAGCCTTAACTTTCTCTAGAAAAGCTATATAGTACTTAGTAAGAAGTAATAATTAATTAATGAGTAAGACTTATAAGCCTCCTTCTTAGAGGCGTCCTCGCCCTCTATAAGATAAGGAGGCTCCTCTTTATACTAGTACTTTAAGTAGTATAAAAAGGGTATAGGTAAATTACTTACCTAAGGAAGACTATTGCTATACTATATGACTATAATATAATAATAGACCTCTTTAGTAAATATTATTTTATATGGTATTTAAATAAAAGATTTAGTTATTTATAATAAGAATAGTTAGTAATAAAGATAGTAAAATATAATAGAATATAATATAATATAAAGATAAATTAATTACTTATGGTTTCTTATTATTATTATTCTTATTTAAGAAAGAAATAAGTAAGGTAGGCCTATAAAATAAACAAATAGACTTAATAAATAACTTATTATACTAAGCTAATTAGAAGATATAAATAGTACTTAGAAGATATAAATAATAATAAGTAGTTATTATGTAATAATAACTTTTTTATACTAGACTTTCTTTTATCTATTATTATTATCTTAGTATTGAGGTAATAGCTAATTACATACTACTACTTAAGGGGGTATATTAAAAGGAATAAGGTAGCCTTATATAGGATATTACTATATAACACTACTTCTAGTATAATATTACGTTATAATTTAGAAATAAAGTAGTATTTAGCTATAAGGCGTAGTATAGTACTATCTAGAAATAATAAGCTACTTTTAACTATATAAATTACTGCTATAGTAAGCCTACTTTATAATAAGAGCCTATAAAGGTTATATAAGATGTAATTACTTTAGATAAGTATAAAAATAAATACAGCCTAATCTATAAGTATAATAGAGATATAAGCTATTAATAAAAAAATAAATAACATATAGAGTAAATAAGTCTTTACTAGGCTATAGCCTAAAGTTAAGAACTAGCCCCTAAAGGGGTTATATAGCTAATAATAAAGAAGGTAAGAAAAGCTAATATATCTAAAGTATATAAGAGGTATATATAAGGCTAATAAGAAAGTAATAAAAACAGTCTTATACCTAAAAAGAGGGCTTAAGTAGTATAGAATTACTATTAGTATAAATAAAAGTAATAAACTACATACTAAAAATAGTAGTTAGTATAGTAATAAGAATAAGTAAAAAAGAAGTAGTATAGTACTAATATTAGCTAAAGAAGTAGTAATACTTTCTTAAGCTATAACAAGACACTTAGCCTAAGTAGCTATAAGGCTACTTAAGTAAGACTTACTAAGTAAGAAGACTATAGTATTAGTAGTAATAGTAGTAGTAGTAGTAGTAGTAATTACTAAGGAAAGTAGTATAGTAATAGTAAGGTGTACTTTAGATTTTACTTACTTATATAAGTATATACTTTTAGTACTATTTCTAGCTAAATAGGCTATACTTTACTTAAAGAATACTAAGACTTACTAGCCCTAAGTAGCTATAGTATAAACACCCTAGAGGGCTAGGTTACCTATAGGGCTGTTTATAATAGTAAAGATAATAGTAGCTATAGCCTCATAGAGGCCTATAGAAGACATAAGGATTTATAATTAATTAGTACTAGATATATATATAGAAGAAGAGTAACTTAGGATATATAGCTTTTAGGTAGTCTCTAGGACCTTATTTATCTTAACTCTTTAACATATTAACAGGATTAAGAATACTTATTAAGAACTTTTAAGAAGGTTATTACAGCTAGTTTCTAGACAGTAGGGTTTCCACTAGGAGTAAGCAGAGGTTAGTACTTAGTTAATAGTACTTATTATTCTTATTATCTTATTTATTACCTAGTAATTAGGCGTATAGGCTAAGGTTATAGAGAAGCTTATATAGCGTCTTATTAATTAAATTACTAAGGTTAGATACTAAAAGATATTTAAAGAATATATTATAAGTTAATTACTAAAGAGCTATAGAAGTCTGTTCTTAAGTACGTCTAAGTCTATCTTATATATAAGTCCTAATTCCTTTAGTGTGCCTAGAAGTAACGCCTATCTATTAGTCCTTTACTATAGAGCGCTATTAACTAGTTAGTCCTTTACCTAGAGCGCTTATTATCTATTACTCCTTTTTTATTATTATATAACTTATACTATAGCTCTTCTGTTCTAGGGAGTTATCTATTTGTTCCTAGTTTTCTTGTTTATATAAATACTGTTACTGCCTATTATCTGCCTGTTAGGTAAGGTAATATAGCCTGTAGCTTGTTAGGTTATAATATTATTATTACTACTAACTATTTTTTACTAACTTTATATTCTCTAAATACTAGACTAAAGTAGCTATTTACTTATATAACTCCTTATTATTCTTTTTTTACTAAGAATACTAAACTAGCTTCTTATTTATTATTAAGAAGAAATTAAAATCTAGCTTTAACTTAGTTAACTTACCTTTTATATAGACCTAAATAGTATTAACTTATTTTTATTTCTTAGTAAGTAGCCTTACTTTTTACTACTTATACCTTAGCTATAACTTTAAAAGTAGGCTTAAGTAGCTAACTAGCTTTCTTAAGGTAAGGCTACTAATAA